>NC_058084.1:4476408-4649856 GCF_014858855.1 Bufo gargarizans
GCCAGATCTCAATTGGAGGAGCAGTATTATAGTAGTTATATTCTTGTACATAGGAGCAGTATTATAGTAGTTATATTCTTGTACATAGGAGCAGTATTATAGTAGTTATATTCTTGTACACAGGAGGCAGTATTATAGTAGTTATATTCTTGTACATAGGAGCAGTATTATAGTAGTTATATTCTTGTACATAGGGGCAGTATTATAGTAGTTATATTCTTGTACATAGGAGCAGTATTATAGTAGTTATATTCTTGTACATAGGAGGCAGTATTATAGTAGTTATATTCTTGTACATAGGAGGCAGTATTATAGTAGTTATATTCGTGTACATAGGAGCAGTATTATAGTAATTATATTCTTGTATATAGGAGGCAGTATTATAGTAGTTATATTCTTGTACATAGGAGCAGTATTATAGTAGTTATATTCTTGTACACAGGAGGCAGTATTATAGTAGTTATATTCTTGTACATAGGAGCAGTATTATAGTAGTTATATTCTTGTACATAGGGGCAGTATTATAGTAGTTATATTCTTGTACATAGGAGGCAGTATTATAGTAGTTATATTCTTGTACATAGGAGGCAGTATTATAGTAGTTATATTCGTGTACATAGGAGCAGTATTATAGTAATTATATTCTTGTACATAGGAGCAGTATTATAGTAGTTATATTGCTGTACATAGTAGGCAGTATTTTAGTAATTATATTCTTGTACATAGGAGCAGTATTATAGTAGGAAAAAAGGCAACAGGAGCCGCACAGCGAGAAAAGATGTAAGCGGAGTGCCAGCGGCTGTGAAGGCGGTCCCCCTCCAAAGCATACAATAAGAAAAAATTCTGCGGCACTTCCAAGGCGTAAAATGAAAAAGTTTTTTATTTACCAGACAGCAACGTTTCGATACTTCTCTCTATAGCAGTATTATAGTAGTTATATTCCTGTACATAGGAGGCAGTATTTTAGTAATTATATTCTTGTACATAGGAGACAGTATTATAGTAGTTATATTCTTGTACATAGGGGGCAGTATTATAGTAGTTATATTCTTGTACATAGGAGCAGTATTATATCAGTTATTTTCTTGTACATAGGAGCAGTATTATAGTAGTTATATTCCTGTACGTAGGAGGCAGTATTATAGTAATTATATTCTTGTGAATAAGTTCAGTATTGTAGTAGTTATATTCTTGTACATAGGAGCAGTATTATAGTAGTTATATTCTTGTACATAGGAGGCAGTATTATAGTGGTTATATTCTTATACATAGGAGGCAGTATTATAGTAGTTATATTCTTGTACATAGGAGCAGTATTATAGTAGTTATATTCCTGTACATAGGAGCAGTATTATAGTAGTTATATTCTTGGACATATGAGGCAGTATTATAGTAGTTATATTCTTGTACAAAGGAGGCAGTATTATAGTAATTATATTCTTGTACATAGGGGCAGTATTATAGTAATTATATTCTTGTACATAAGTTCAGTACTGTAGTAGTTATATTCTTGGACATATGAGGCAGTGCTATAATAGTTATATTCTTGCACGTGGGGATCAGTATTTTATTAGCCACATTTGACGCAGTTATAGGATATATTAAACCTGGAGTTGTACTGAGCTCATTTATGCAACTAAAAATCAAATTCACGATTTACCCCAATAACAATGACTGTGGGTCGGCCGGTTTTCTGGAGCACCACGTTCATGTGCAGCAGCCAATGATGTAATAAGTGAAATGTTATCGATGCAGATAAAACAGAGCAATTAGTGACCGAGCGCCAGTGTCTGAATGACGAGCTCTGTTCTTGTCGCACTGCACTATCCCGGGGGCTGACATACACTATCCCAGTCACCATTGCTACTGGCGGGATGCTTAGTATCGGAAATGTATTTCCGCTGCACATAACAAACCCTCTCATAAACACATGACAGGGAAACACATCCCTGCTCCATGTGACTTATCTGTCTCCCGGGCAGTGGATAATTTATCACCATGGATAATGCTAAAAAGAATATTACTTGCAGAGATGATACATTGTTATATAACTGTCTGCAGGCATTACTAATGCTCGCTGCTTACTTCCTTGTGAGGATGGCCATACTGTACATATTGGATGGATTTCGGCTGAAACCTCAGATTTCTAAGGGTCTAGCCGACCAGATAATGTGTATGGGGCTCTCCCTCGTCTATAGAATGTACCCAGGTACCTAAGTAGCAGAGTCCTGCAATCTCATAATAAATACCGCCATTACAGTGCTGAAATAATACCAACATATAGCAACCGAAAAACAGCACCCGTACATAAAGTAATTCAACATGAATGCTATAAAATGCTGATATGATATTATATTACTCTGCAATAACTTTCTTTAATACAGCATCAACGACAGCTGACAGATGCTGGATTATCAGGTTTGACGAATAAAAGGACAGGTCTGGAAAAGTATATAAAACTAACGCATGAGTAGAGAAAATCCACAGGAAAACGGCCCAAAATACAGTCAAATACCTTTAATCCAACATCAGCCGGACCAGATAGGTGCCGGATTATCAGATTTTATGTTTTTTTCAGACAGTTATAAAATAATATCACTTGTAAGGTCAGAGACTCGTCAGGTAGAAGCGTAAAATAAAATGTTACCGCAAAATTGTCATCTTGTGAGTTTACACATTATAGTGTATCAGAGTCTGCGGATCGTTTTGGATGCCAGATTACATGACATTAGTAATTATTATTATCAATTATATATATTTTTATGACATAAGCTATAATTACGGCCTCAGAGAGGCAATCTCATCAGGAGGACCCCTGTTAGTGCAGTGGCATCGCCAGAGGTGAGTTGATTTGTGGGGGTCCCTGACCATCACCTCTTTTCATTCTAAGAGACGGTCCAGGGTGTCCATATTTCCCATGTATCACATGCTGATGACTGGAGACACTGGCTGATTGTAATGTGTGGACTGTGTCTGAATACCGTACAGCACTGACAACGAGCTGCGCTGTTTCCATATCTCCCATGGACTATAATAGACAGTGGGCTCCAAATTCTCTATTGAAAACGGGGTCCAGACAGCCGTGAACATAACCAGACAGATCGCTATGTAACCATTTATAAAACTCCGCTGAGTTGTTTCTTAGTAAATTATCAGGATATTTTAGTTTTTTTGAACTTTCATAACATTACAGCGAAAAAGAAAATATACACAGATAAGAAGATAGCGGTGTAAAAAGTACATGTGACCTCAGTACAATCAGAGCGATCTGTACAAGACAACATATGTGGCAAAGGTATAATGACAAACTGTCTACCTATCAGATCCATAGTCTGATGTACTGGGGGCGGTGTTATAGCAGTTATATTCTTGTACATAGGAGCAGTATTATAGTAGTTATATTCCTGTACATAGGAGGCAGTATTATAGTAGTTATATTCTTGTATATAGGAGCAGTATTATAGTAGTTATATTCTTGTATATAGGAGCAGTATTATAGTAGTTATATTCTTGTACATAGGGGCAGTATTATAGTAGTTATATTCTTGTACATAGGAGCAGTATTATAGTAGTTATATTCTTGTATATAGGAGCAGTATTATAGTAGTTATATTCTTGTACATAGGAGCAGTATTATAGTGGTTATATTCTTGTACATAGGAGCCATATTATAGTAGTTATATTCTTGTACATAGGAGCCGTATTATAGTAGTTATATTCTTGTACATAGGAGGCAGTATTATAGTAGTTATATTCTTGTACATAGGAGCAGTATTATAGTAGTTATATTCTTGTACATAGGAGTAGTATTATAGTAGTTATATTCTTGTACATAGGAGCAGTATTATAGTAGTTATATTCTTGTACATAGGGGCAGTATTATAGTAGTTATATTCTTGTACATAGGAGCAGTATTATAGTAGTTATATTCTTGTACATAGGAGGCAGTATTATAGTAGTTATATTCTTATACATAGGAGCAGTATTATAGTAGGTATATTCTTGTACATAGGAGCAGTATTATAGTAGTTATATTCTTGTACATAGGAGGCAGTATTATAGTAGTTATATTCTTATACATAGGAGCAGTATTATAGTAGTTATATTCTTGTATATAGGAGCAGTATTATAGTAGTTATATTCTTGTACATAGGGGGCAGTATTATAGTAGTTATATTCTTGTACATAGGAGCAGTATTATAGTAGTTATATTCTTGTATATAGGAGCAGTATTATAGTAGTTATATTCTTGTACATAGGGGGCAGTATTATAGTAGTTATATTCTTGAACATAGGAGGCAGTATTATAGTAGTTATATTCTTATACATAGAAGGCAGTATTATAGTAGTTATATTCTTGTACATAGGAGCAGTATTATAGTAGTTATATTCTTGTACATAGGGGGCAGTATTATAGTAGTTATATTCTTGTACATAGGAGCAGTATTATAGTAGTTATATTCTTGTACATAGGAGCAGTATTATAGTAGTTATATTCTTGTACATAGGAGCAGTATTATAGTAGTTATATTCTTATACATAGAAGGCAGTATTATAGTAGTTATATTCTTGTACATAGGAGCAGTATTATAGTAGTTATATTCTTATACATAGGAGCAGTATTATAGTAGTTATATTCTTGTACATAGGGGGCAGTATTATAGTAGTTATATTCTTGTACATAGGAGGCAGTATTATAGTAGTTATATTCTTGTACATAGGAGCAGTATTATAGTAGTTATATTCTTGTTCATAGGAGCAGTATTATAGTAGTTATATTCTTGTACATAGGAGGCAGTATTATAGTAGTTATATTCTTATACATAGGAGCAGTATTATAGTAGTTATATTCTTGTACATAGGGGGCAGTATTATAGTAGTTATATTCTTGTACATAGGAGCAGTATTATAGTAGTTATATTCTTGTACGTAGGAGCAGTATTATAGTAGTTATATTCTTGTATATGGGTGGCAGTATTATAGCAGTTGTATTCTTGTACATAGGAGGCAGTATTACAGTAGTATTATTCTTGTACATAGGAGGCAGTATTATAGTAGTTATATTCTTGCACATAGGAGGCAGTATTACAGTAGTTATATTCTTGTACATAGGAGCAGTATTATAGTAGTTATATTCTTGTACATAGGAGGCAGTATTATAGTAGTTATATTCTTGTACATAGGAGCAGTATTATAGCAGTTATATTCTTGTATATAGGAGCAGTATTATAGTAGTTATATTCTTATACATAGGAGCAGTATTATAGTAGTTATATTCTTGTACATAGGGGGCAGTATTATAGTAGTTATATTCTTATACATAGGAGCAGTATTATAGTAGGTATATTCTTGTACATAGGAGCAGTATTATAGTAGTTATATTCTTGTACATAGGAGCAGTATTATAGTAGTTATATTCTTGTACATAGGAGCAGTATTATAGTAGTTATATTCTTGTACATAGGAGCAGTATTATAGTAGTTATATTCTTGTACATAGGAGGCAGTATTATAGTAGTTATATTCCTGTACATAGTAGGCAGTATTATAGTAGTTATATTCTTGTACATAGGAGCAGTATTATAGTAGTTATATTCTTGTACATAGGAGGCAGTATTATAGTAGTTCTATTCTTGTCCATAGGAGAGGATAGACGTGTGGTGCTGAGCTCCCTGCAGGGAGGGGGCATGGCTTCTGACCCAGGTGGAGGGGAGGGGAGCTGGGCTGATGATCCTGGGAAAGCCCAGAGCTTGGAGTCTGGCCTGCAGCATGGAGATCTTGGAAGCGATGATCTGGAAATGGTGGCTGGTGAGTCAACTGAAACTTGTAGTGCTTCTGGATTAAGTACAACTGTGACAAAGAAAAGTTTATTTAAACTGGAAAGATAAAGACAGAGGCTGATCCCAAAAAAAAACTTATGAATAGAGATGAGCGAACTTCTGTTTTAAGTTCGGCGTCTAAAGTTCGGGTTTGGATTAGCGGAGAATCCCGATCTGGAACCGGATATGGATTCCGACTTCCGTTGTGGTCCGTGGTAGCGGAATCAATAATCGGCCATTATTGATTCCGCTACCACGGACCACAACGGAAGTCGGAATCCATATCCGGTTCCAGATCGGGATTCTCCGCTAATCCAAACCCGAACTTTAGACGCCGAACTTAAAACAGAGATTCGCTCATCTCTACTTATGAAGTATGAATGCCTGGATGACTGCACACGAGAACTTGATATATTAAAAGACAAATTAGATAAAGGTAAAAACACAATACCTAAAGTGGAAAGCTGGGCAATGGAGAAAAAGAGGGAGGCCAGAGCCCAGAATGTGAAGATAAAGGAAATCATAGAAATAAAAAGTAAAGATTACGGCGATGTGCATAATATGGTGAAGCAAGGAAACCCTCAGAGATGTGTGGGTGCAGCGCCTGGAGGTTCACTGCTTTCAGGGTCACGATGTATGGGATCTGAGCAGCCAGTCTCTGAAAATGCTGGGAATACTATGGAGCAAAGTGAGCCATCCAACGAGGAGTTAATTGCAGTGGACTCAGCTTGTAACTCTGGTGAAGTGAATGAGAACAGCAATCCTGTGTGTGAGCAGGAGAGCGCTTCATGTATGGACATTGTGGAGGAGACCCCGCTCAGTGCTGTGATTGAGCCCCCGCTCAGTGCTGTGGAGGAGACCCCGCTCAGTGCTGTGATTGAGCCCCCGCTCAGTGCTGTGGAGGAGACCCCGGTCAGTGCTGTGGAGGAGACCCCGCTCAGTGCTGTGGAGGAGACCCCGCTCAGTGCTGTGGAGGAGACCCCGCTCAGTGCTGTGATTGAGACCCCGCTCAGTGCTGTGATTGAGACCCCGCTCAGTGCTGTGATTGAGACCCCGCTCAGTGCTGTGATTGAGACCCCGCTCAGTGCTGTGATTGAGACCCCGCTCAGTGCTGTTATTGAGACCCCGCTCAGTGCTGTGATTGAGACCCCGCTCAGTGCTGTTATTGAGACCCCGCTCGATCGGCTCTCAGAGGAGACAACTGCACAGATTGGAGCAGACATGGAGGTCAGTATACAGGACCCTCAGCCGTCCACAATGTCAGCTGTACAGCAGTCTGGAGCAGACACAGGTGGATCTGCAGGACAATCTGGAGTCAGTAAGCCTGTAGAGGAAAGGCCCAGCACTGATCCTCCTGCTGATCGTCCACAACTCAGGAGACTGTTCTCCAATGTTACAAGGCCGGCTAACCCTCCACCTCAGAGGAGGAATGCTGTACGGATTAAGTATACGGGTCCAGAAGAAAACCTCCCCTCCAGACTGTACATAGGGAAAGTTCTTCTGAAGGACTTCATGAAATTTAAGGCATCTGAGGTGTACGCCCTGATCCATATCCCCTCCAGCAGGATCTTTGACATCAGCTTTAAGCTTCAGTATGATCTGGACTTATTCTGGAGTATACACAATGACACAAAAGAACAGTCAATCTGGGAGCATCTACAGGTGATCCAGCTGTCCAAGCCTCAGGTAGTGAGGGCCACCATCTTGTTCCAGTCTGAGGTGGTGGCGCTGGCAGATCTGGAGCACTGGCTGAACAGACAGTGTCTGTTGAAGAGTCATCCTGTAAAAATCTATGATGAGGAAGACATCTGGAATGGCGGATACACCGTTATGATACAACTAGCGCAGAACAATGGTGTGACCAGACACCTGCCGCACTCCTTCTACCTGGGCTCAGAGAGAGGGATATGCTTCTACTCCGGTCAGCCGCGGCTGTGTCACAGATGTGGGGGCAGGCACCTCGCCATCAACTGCTCCCGTATTAAGTGCTCATTTTGTGGACAGTTTGGTCATTCAAAGGACGACTGTACAGGTCCAGTCATCTGCAACCTGTGTTTAGGATCTGGTCATACGTTCCGGGACTGTCCGCATGCAGATCATAATGAAGGCAGTGATGAGATCTTCTCAGAGGCCATGGAGGAAAGTCAGGAGGATGTCACTGCAAGAGCAGATACAACCCCAGAAACTGGTAATCGTCCTGCTGAAGTAATGCAAAGTTCTAGTGACCCTGCTGTAGAGAGTGGTGACCCTCCTGATGCACTACAAGTACCGGCAGAGTTGGAGACTGATAGCCAAACTACTCCATTGCAAGTAACAACATCTGCTGAACCACAAATACCAGCTATTGAAAAGCCTTTGATATCCAGAAATCCTGCTGTGGAAACTAAAGTACCATCTGTAGCACTACAAGTACCAGCCACTGAAGAGAATTCTCATCTGCAGAGTAAAGTGACCAGTAAACCAGTTGCCAAACTACCTAAAGAACTGCCCTCTACGTCTACAAAGCCTGATGGTCCAGCTGCAGGGCTCAGGAAGCTCAGGAGGTCCTCTGTGGATGAAGAGGGGTTCCAGACTGTAAAAAGAAAGAACAGCGCTACAGCAAAGAAAACCCCGGATCCGCCAGTGCTGGCCATAACCTCCGGGCAGTATGGTGCGCTAGGGGAAGAAGAGTCAGAAGAAAAGATTGAAATGGACTATGTTTCTTCACATAACCCTGATGGTGACCCTCTGGAAGATGAACCTGGCCCTTCAGTGTCCACCAAAAGATGGGGTTCTAAAGGTCACAGCAGTGGAAGGAGAAAAAAGAATAAGAAAAACTAAGGGACCTGGATGAGGCTGAGAATCAGCTCTATAAATGTGAACAGTGTGAAGACCAAGAACAGGCGGCAGGCGATCTACCAACGTCTGTCTCAGGAGAGATCTGACATCTTCTTCTTACAGGAGACTTATTTAAAGAGCAATGCTCATGTGTTTGCAGCCAAGAGAGACTGGAGACATGGAGCATCTTTCTGGTCCTTCGGGCTGGAGAGAAATGATGGTGTGGCAATTCTCTTCAATAAGATGGAAGTTGAGGTGGAGAGAGTCCTGGAGATCTGTCCGGGCCGCTGTCTGATGCTGGACTTTATACTGGACACTGTGTATTATAGAGCCATTAATATCTATGCTCCTCAGACTAGAAAGGAGAGGAGGGAATTGTTCCAGCAGATGAAGCCATATTGTTTTACATCCAGGGTGTTTATAATGTGCGGGGATTTTAATAGTGTCTCCTGTAATGTGGACCGTTCCAGTAGTCATAAGCAATTGAAATATGATGAGAACTTCCTTAACAATATAGTCCAGCAGGCTCATTTAGTGGATCCCTATGGTTTGCGTGGCTCCAATAGAGCCTACACTTACCATAAGGCCGGTAACGCCAGTAGAATAGACCGGGTGTATATAAAACGTGAAGTGAGGAGCTCTGACTACAGGACGAGTCCCATAGAGTTCTCTGACCATTGTATGGTGAGTGTCACGCTGGATCTGGCCGGGGCCATGGTCTGTGGTAGGGGCTACTGGAAGGTGAACAGCTCGGTGCTGCAAGATCCAGGGTTTAGAGAGGCCTTTACCACCTTCTATAATGACCGGAGGACCACCCAGTGTATGTGTGAGGACACAGCGGAGTGGTGGGAGTGCATGAAGGGTGATATCAAGCAGTTTCTGATACGTGCTGCGAGGAGGCATAGTAATGTGGAGTATATGAGGTATTCTGCGCTGAGGCTGCAGCTGAGCAGGTTTTATGGTAAGATCAATAGTGGTGAGAAGATAGATGGTAAATACGTCAGCCAGATAAAGCAGGAGATGCGAGAGCTGCAGTATGACCGCCTCAAGTCTCTCAAAGCAGAGGGGCAGTTCGATAATTGGGGGGTTCACAACCCAGACCCCTATATTGCCTGTAAGAACAGGGTTAATAAGAAGCTTATGACCAGCCTGTTAGATGAGCATGGGGTGGAGCAGTCAGATCAGAGTAAACTCCACAAGATTATTGGAGATTATTACAAAAATCTGTTTAAAGGCCGTCAGATAAGTGGTGATAGCATCAGAACTTACCTGAAAGGCGTCAAACTCCCTAAACTAGATCATGCACAAGCAGATGGCTTGGCCGAGCCCATAACTGAGGAGGAGGTGAAGAGGAGCATTGACTCCTTAAAAACCAAGAAGAGCCCGGGCCTGGATGGTCTGACCAGTGAGTTCTATAAGGAGTTCAGAGATATATTAGCCCCAGACCTGGCGCAGGTCTATAATGATTGCCTCTCTGCCAGGAAACTTCTGCAGTCACAGTATAAATCTGTTCTGGTTCTCCTGGCAAAGAAAGGAAATCTAAAAGACTTAAAAAACTGGCGTCCATTGTCTTTACTGAACACCGATTATAAGGTCTTGGCCAAGATCTTGTATCACAGGCTGGTCATCTCCAACCAGACGTGTGGTGTGAAAGGCCGGACTATAGAGGACTCATTGCTGCTGGTGAGGGAAGCGGTGACATACATCAGGCAGCACAGTGGAGGAGCATATGTGGTGGGGTTAGACCAGAGCAAGGCCTTTGACAGAGTCCATCATGACTACCTGTACCAGGTGTTGTTGGAGTATGGCCTTCCTGTACGCTTCGTACAATGGCTGCAGGTTCTCTATAAGGAGGCGGTAAGTCAGCCTCTGATTAATGGTCACTTGGCAGAACCCTTTAGGATCATGTCTGGTGTAAGGCAGGGCTGCCCTCTAAGCCCATTATTGTACGTCTTCAGTCTGGATCCTTTTTTAAGAAAGTTGCAGGATAATAGAAATCTCTTGGGGTTAGAATGTCACCTACAGAGTAAAAGAGTGGACATAAAGTTCTGTGCTTATGCGGACGATGTGACGGTTCTGGTCTCGTCTAGTGAGGACTGTGCGGCCCTACAACAGGAGATAGCAGCTTTCTCTCGAGTGTCGAATTCTGCTGTGAATATGGAAAAGAGCGAGGCGTTGTGGCTGGGGGGTGACCATGGGGTCTTCTCAGTGCCCTTTAGAACAGTGCAGGACAAGATAAAGATTTTGGGGATTCAGTTTGGAACTGTAGATGATGGGAAGGTGAACTGGGAGGAGAAGCTGGCGGTGTGTGAGCAGAAGGTGCAGTGCTGGAGGCACTGGAAGCTGACTTATCAGGAGAAGATCCGCCTGCTGAAAAGCTTCCTTCTCCCGCTATTCCTCTATGTCAGTGTGGTGTTCCCAGTGCCCGATAAGTTACTCACCAGACTGACCAATATCTTCTTCCGCTTCTTGTGGGGTAATAGGGTGAATATAGTCAGGAGGAACATTGTCTATCTCCCCCAGAAGGAGGGCGGCCTGTCCATGCCCTGCCCAGAGCTCTTCTTTAACTTAATGTTTCTGATGAGGAATTTCTCATTTTGTAAGAGTTCAGAGTTGAAGCTGTGGAGTTGTCTGTTTAAGAACCAGATCCAGCAGTTTGTGTCTGTGTGGTCGGTAGGTGACCCCATTAAGAGGATCTCGGGGCGCATTAAGAATAACGTTTCTTGGTATGCGGTACAAGCAATTAGCAAGATTATTAAATGGAAAATCTTATATGGTGAAGTAAAGCAGCTCAGTAGGAAAGATATGTATAAGAACCTGCTGATGTCTCAGTTTAGTGCCCATATCCAGCTGAGGAACGCCCCGAACCTGGATGTAAAACAGGCTGTGAAAATCCTGGAGGACCCCAGAGTCCCCGCTCACATGAAGGATGTGTCATGGCTGGCATTTCATGGTAAAATGTATGTCAGGGACAATCTAAAGTGTAGAAATGTGCCAGATAGATCCTGCCCTAGAGAGCAATGCCTTCAGGTACTGGAGACCATGGAGCATCTTCTGCTGGACTGTCCGTTCAGTGTCCAGGTATGGGAGGCCGTGTCACGGTCCCTTCAGTTACCACATCTAGTGGGACAGCCGTATAATCAGCTCTTGTATGGAGACTTCTCCCCAGATCTCAGACAATACAGCAGAAGTTCCCTGTATGTAGTAAATGTGGTGACCATGTACCATCTGTGGTGTGCACGGTGCTGCCTGGTCATCAACAGAGAGCTTCTGACCTGTGATAAAATCTCATATAATATCCTGGAAAGTCTGAAGATGATATATAAGAAGGACATGAAAAATAACCGCAATAATGTGTACTGGAGGAACATCCATGTGTCAGCAATTGTATAATGCGTTGTGATGTGTATTATGAAAGTGATGTCACTTTATATTTATTCTTTTCTATGATTTTATAGTAAGTGTATTGTAATATTTTGTTGCCTGTTTTTAAATAAAAAGATCATTATAGTAGTTATATTCTTGTACATAGGAGGCAGTATTATAGTAGTTATATTCTTGTACATAGGGGGCAGTATTATAGTAGTTATATTCTTGTACATAGGAGGCAGTATTATAGCAGTTATATTCTTGTACATAGGAGGCAGTATTATAGTAGTTATATTCTTGTACATAGGGGCAGTATTATAGTAGTTATATTCTTGTACATAGGAGCAGTATTATAGTAGTTATATTCTTGTACATAGGAGGCAGTATTATAGTAGTTATATTCTTATACATAGGAGCAGTATTATAGTAGGTATATTCTTGTACATAGGAGCAGTATTATAGTAGTTATTCTTGTACATAGGAGGCAGTATTATAGTAGTTATATTCTTGTACAGTATTATAGTAGTTATATTCTTGTACATAGGGGGCAGTATTATAGTAGTTATATTCTTGTAACATAGGAGCAGTATTATAGTAGTTATATTCTTGTACATAGGAGCAGTATTATAGTAGTTATATTCTTGTACATAGGAGCAGTATTATAGTAGTTATATTCTTGTAACATAGGAGGCAGTATTATAGTAGTTATATTCTTGTACATAGGAGCAGTATTATAGTAGTTATATTCTTGTACATAGGAGGCAGTATTATAGTAGTTATATTCTTGTACATAGGAGCAGTATTATAGTAGTTATATTCTTGTACATAGGAGGCAGTATTATAGTAGTTATATTCTTGTACATAGGAGCAGTATTATAGTAGTTATATTCTTGTACATAGGAGCAGTATTATAGTAGTTATATTCTTGTACATAGGAGGCAGTATTATAGTAGTTATATTCTTGTACATAGGAGCAGTATTATAGTAGTTATATTCTTGTACATAGGAGGCAGTATTATAGTAGTTATATTCTTGTACATAGGAGGCAGTATTATTAGTAGTTATATTCTTGTACATAGGAGCAGTATTATAGTAGTATATTCTTGTACATAGGAGGCAGTATTATAGTAGTTATATTCTTGTACATAGGAGGCAGTATTATAGTAGTTATATTCTTGTACATAGGAGGCAGTATTATAGTAGTTATATTCTTGTACATAGGAGCAGTATTATAGTAGTTATATTCTTGTACATAGGAGGCAGTATTATAGTAGTTATATTCTTGACATAGGAGGCAGTATTATAGTAGTTATATTCTTGTACATAGGAGCAGTATTATAGTAGTTATATTCTTGTACATAGGAGCAGTATTATAGTAGTTATATTCTTGTACATAGGAGCAGTATTATAGTAGTTATATTCTTGTACATAGGAGGCAGTATTATAGTAGTTATATTCTTGTACATAGGAGCAGTATTATAGTAGTTATATTCTTGTATATAGGAGCAGTATTATAGTAGTTATATTCTTGTACATAGGAGCAGTATTATAGTAGTTATATTCTTGTACATAGGAGCAGTATTATAGTAGTTATATTCTTGTACATAGGAGCAGTATTATAGTAGTTATATTCTTGTACATAGGAGCAGTATTATAGTAGTTATATTCTTGTACATAGGAGGCAGTATTATAGTAGTTATATTCTTGTACATAGGAGCAGTATTATAGTAGTTATATTCTTGTACATAGGAGGCAGTATTATAGTAGTTATATTCTTGTACATAGGAGGCAGTATTATAGTAGTTATATTCTTGTACATAGGAGTAGTATTATAGTAGTTATATTCTTGTACATAGGAGCAGTATTATAGTAGTTATATTCTTGTACATAGGAGGCAGTATTATAGTAGTTATATTCTTGTACATAGGAGCAGTATTATAGTAGTTATATTCTTGTACATAGGAGCAGTATTATAGTAGTTATATTCTTGTACATAGGAGCAGTATTATAGTAGTTATATTCTTGTACATAGGAGCAGTATTATAGTAGTTATATTCTTGTACATAGGAGGCAGTATTATAGTAGTTATATTCTTGTACATAGGAGCAGTATTATAGTAGTTATATTCTTGTACATAGGAGCAGTATTATAGTAGTTATATTCTTGTTACATAGGAGCAGTCATTATAGTAGTTATATTATTGTATATAGGCAGTATTATAAGTAGTTATATTCTTGTAATAGGGGCAGTATTATAGTAGTTATATTCTTGTACATAGGAGCAGTATTATAGTAGTTATCTTTGTACATAGGAGCAGTATTATAGTAGTTATATTCTTGTACATAGGAGCAGTATTATAGTAGTTATATTCTGTACATGAGCAGTATTATAGTAGTTATATTCTTGTACATAGGAGCAGTATTATAGTAGTTATATTCTTGTACATAGGAGCAGTATTTAGTAGTTATATTCTTGTACATAGGCATAGTATTATAGTAGTTATATCTTGACATAGGGGCAGTATATAGTAGTTATATCTTGTACATAGGGAGGCAGTACTCATAGTAGTTATTCTTTTACATAGGGACAGTATTTCTAGTAGTTATATTTGTAAAATAGGAGGCAGTATATAGTAGTTATTCTTGTACATAGGAGCAGTATTATAGTAGTTATATTCTTGTACATAGGAGGCAGTATTATAGTAGTTATATTCTTGTACATAGGAGCAGTATTATAGCAGTTATATTCTTGTATATAGGAGCAGTATTATAGTAGTTATATTCTTATACATAGGAGCAGTATTATAGTAGTTATATTCTTGTACATAGGAGGCAGTATTATAGTAGTTATATTCTTGTACATAGGGGGCAGTATTATAGTAGTTATATTCTTGTACATAGGAGGCAGTATTATAGCAGTTATATTCTTGTACATAGGAGGCAGTATTACAGTAGTTATATTCTTGTACATAGGAGCAGTATTATAGTAGTTATATTCTTGTATATAGGAGCAGTATTATAGTAGTTATATTCTTGTACATAGGGGCAGTGTTATAGTAGTTATATTCTTGTACATAGGAGCAGTATTATAGTAGGTATATTCTTGTATATAGGAGCAGTATTATAGTAGTTATATTCTTGTACATAGGAGCAGTATTATAGTAGTTATATTCTTGTACATAGGAGCAGTATTATAGTAGTTATATTCTTGTACATAGAAGCAGTATTATAGTAGCTATATTCTTGTACATAGGAGACAGTATTATAGTAGTTATATTCCTGTACATAGGAGGCAGTATTATAGTAGTTATATTCTTGTACATAGGAGCAGTATTATAGTAGTTATATTCTTGTACATAGGAGCAGTATTATAGTAGTTATATTCTTGTACATAGGAGACAGTAATATAGTAGTTATATTCTTGTACATAGGAGCAGTATTATAGTAGTTATATTCTTGTACATAGGAGCAGTGTTATAGTAGGCATATTCTTGTACATAGGAGCAGTATTATAGTAGTTATAGTCTTGTTTTACAATAGGCATAATATATCGTCATACTGCACATTACTACTCTCCGAATTGGGCCCATTACAACCACTGCTTGCTTCATTACATTCATTAGGGTTTCGTGGTTTTCCATGCATACATAATGCCTAAAGTTATATATTTCCCGCACAGTCCCCTCTGCAATGCAGAAGTCGACATGTGCATCTCATATGTGTCCAGGCTGCACGGCTAATCATTTAACCCTAGCAATGATCAACTCCTAAATGTCATCTTGTAACAGAGGAAATGCGCTTATCCATTTCAACACACGGCTCTACCACTTAGGATGTAGCGAGATATAGACTTTGGAGGTCCCCCAGAGCTTTAATGGAAAGCTGACTGCCAGGTGAACTCGCCCTACCATGGAAAAGCAAGTGTAATCTGGACTGTAGACATGAGGAAAAACAGAGAGGAGGGAAGGTCTGTGGGCCTCTAACTATGTAAACCTGGTTTGTATGAATATCAGCTGTTCTGGGCTGGGGGCCAAAAGTCGATTAAGGCCAGCTGAAAGAACTCGTCAGGATATCAGGCTTGATTCACAGTGTTGAGTCTATGGGTTCGGAGCACACAGGGCCACGTGGTGCCTGCTGCTGACGTCAAGGGCAGCTCGTGTACCATCTTGGTGATATACCAGCTCGCTCCTGTTTTTCCAATTAAAACAAGTGTTTGCAGCTGCCTTGGTCATTTGTATCTTGTAATAATGCAGACGTGGGAGAGCAGGACATTGCTTGTTAGTTATGTTCCTAATGTTAAAGCTATCAGTAGTCCTAATGTATTCCTTCCGTACGCTTTTTTATTTTTTAAACCCGACAGGATGTTATTTTTAATTCCTGAGAAAAGGAAACTTTTTATATGGATTTTATGCAAAGAGATATCTCCCAAGGAAAGAGAACCATCTCACTAGCTCCACCTTGTGGAAGCTCTTTATGCGTCAAAATCCAAGTTTTTTAACTAGCCTCAGGACATGACTAGGGAAAAATAGCCAAGCCAACTATCCATCTGTAGACTGCTGTTTCGGGGGTGCTTAGGCAGGGTTCTAGGTCTTCTTAAAGAGACCAGCTGTGTATGAAGTTCTCCATGGAGCTTATAGGCAAGAGAACCATCTAGCTCAGGGGTCAGCAACCTTAGGCACGCCAGCTGCTGTGAAACTACAACTCCCAGCATGCACACTTTCTTGGCTGTTCTTGTAACTCCCATAGAACTGAACTGAGCATTCTCGGAGTTGTAGTTCCAGAACAGCTGGAGTGCCGGAGGTTGCTGATCCCTGATCTAGCTAATACCACCTTGTGGAAGTGGCTCTCTATGAGTCAAAATCCAACTTGGGAAAATGGTCAAGCCAACGATCCATCCGTAGACTTGTTTCAGGGTGCTTGCCTCTTGTCAGTACATAGTAGGATTCTGGATGGTCAAGTGTGATGCCTTGGATGTAGCTTAGGCTTAGGGTTCTAGGTCTCCTTAAATAACCAGCTGTCTATGGCAGGGAGGCACAACCTGCAGCCCTCCAGCTGTTGCAAAACTCCAACTCCCAGCATTTCTGGTCAGCCTACAGCAGGGCATGGTGGGAATTGTAGTTTTACAACAGCTGGAGGGCCGCAGATTGAGCATCTCTGGTGTATGGAGACTTACTGGAAGTTCTCCATGGAGCTTATAGGCAAAGCTCTATGGGAAAAATAATATGCAAAGAGGTAGCTCCCAAGGAAAGAGAAAGATCTAGAACAGTTCAGAAGAAAAGGTGTAGGGTAAAAAATATACATAAACCTCTCAAATGTATGTATACTAATGCCAGAAGCCTGACTAATAAAACTGGTGAACTGGAATTAGTGATGTGTGAGGAGGACTATGACATAGTGGGAATAACTGAGACATGGCTGGATGATAGCTATGACAGTGGGGATAACTGAGATGATAGCTATGACAGTGGGAATAACTGAGACATGGCTGGATGATAGCTATGACTGGGCGGTTAATGTACAAGGTTACAGTCTGTTTAGAAAGGATCGTCAAAACCGGAGAGGGGGAGGGGTCTGCCTCTATGTAAAGTCCGGTCTAAAGCCCACACTCTGGGAAGATATAAGTGAGGGACATGAACATGTGGAGTCACTGTGGGTAGAGATACATGGCGCTAAAAACAATAATAAATTACTAATAGGAGTCTACTATAAACCACCTAATATACCAGAGTCCACAGAAAATCTATTACTAAACGAGATAGACGAGGCGGCAAATCATAATGAGGTGGTTATTATGGGGGACTTCAACTACCCAGATATAGACTGGGAAACTGAAACTTGTATATCTCATAAAGGAAACAGGTTCTTGGCAATAACCAAAGACAATTACCTCTCCCAACTGGTTCAGGACCCGACTATAGGGACGGCCATACTGGACTTAGTATTAACCAATAGGCCGGACAGAACAACAGACGTGCAGGTTGGGGGACACCTGGGAAATAGTGACCACAAAGTAATAACTTTCCAATTATCATTCAAAAGAGCGTTTCTACAGGGAGGAACAAAAATACCAAACTTCAAAAAAGCTAAATTTAGCCAACTAAGAGAGGCCATAGGCCAAACTAACTGGGACAAAGTCCTCAAAAAGAAAAATACAGCCACAAAATGGGATATCTTTAAAAACATCCTAAAATCTCATTGTGAGAGGTACATACCGTATGGTAATAAAAGGTTAAGGAACAAAAAGAAACCAATGTGGATAAACAGAACTGTAACGAAAGCAATAAATGACAAAAAGAAAGCATATAAATCACTAAAACAGGAGGGTAGCACGGAAGCACTGAAAAACTATAAGGAAAAAAATAGAACATGTAAAAAACTAATAAAAGCGGCCAAACTAGAGACCGAGAGATTAATTGCCAAAGAGAGTAAAACTAACCCTAAAATGTTCTTCAATTATATAAATGTTAAAAAGTATAAATCTGAAGGTGTCGGCCCTTTAAAGAGTAATGAGGGGGAAGTCGCAGAGAGCGATGAGGAGAAAGCAAAGCTGTTAAATATTTTTTTCTCCAATGTATTCACTGAGGAAAATAAACTGTCAGATGACATGCAGAATGCAAAAATAAATTCCCCATTAAAAGTGTCCTGTCTGACCCAGGAAGAAGTACAACAGCGACTAGAAAATATTAAAATAGACAAATCGCCAGGACCAGATGGCATACACCCCCGTATCCTAAAGGAATTAAGTAATGTCATAGCCAGACCCTTATTTCTGATATTTGCAGACTCTATACTGACAGGGAATGTCCCACAGGATTGGCGCATGGCAAATGTGGTGCCAATATTCAAAAAAGGTCCAAAAACAGACCCTGGAAACTATAGGCCGGTAAGTTTAACATCTGTTGTGGGTAAACTGTTTGAAGGTTTTCTGAGAGATGCTATGTTAGAGCATCTCAACAGAAATAAGCAAATAACGCCATATCAGCATGGCTTCGTGAGGGATCGGTCATGTCAGACTAATTTAATCAGTTTCTATGAGGAGGTAAGTTCTAGACTTGACAGCGGCGAATCAATGGATGTCGTATATCTGGACTTCTCCAAAGCATTTGACACTGTACCACATAAAAGGTTAGTATATAAAATGAGAATGCTCGGACTGGGAGAAAACATCTGTATGTGGGTAAGTAACTGGCTCGATGATAGAATACAGAGGGTGGTTATTAATGGTAAATACTCAGATTGGGTCACTGTCACTAGTGGGGTACCTCAGGGGTCAGTATTGGGCCCTATTCTCTTCAATATATTTATTAATGATCTTGTAGAAGGCTTGCATAGTAAAGTATCAATTTTCGCAAATGACACTAAACTGTGTAAAGTAATTTACACTGATGAGGACAGTATACTGTATATATACTACAGAGGACAGTATACTGCATATATACTACAGAGGACAGTATACTACTACAGAGGGATCTGGATAGATTGGAGGCTTGGGCAGATAAGTGACAGATGAGGTTTAACACTGATAAATGTAAAGTTATGCACATGGGAAGGAATAATGCAAGTCACCCGTACTTATTAAATGGTAAAACACTCGGTAACACTGACATGGAAAAGGATCTAGGAATTTTAATAAACAGCAAACTAAGCTGCAAAAACCAGTGTCAGGCAGCTGCTGCCAAGGCCAACAAGATAATGGGTTGCATCAGAAGGGGCATAGATTCCCGTGATGAGAACATAGTCCTACCACTTTACACATCACTAGTCAGACCGCACATGGAGGACTGTGTACAGTTCTGGGCTCCTGTAAACAAGGCAGACATAGCAGAGCTGGAGAGGGTACAGAGGAGGGCAACTAAAGTAATAACTGGAATGGGGCAACTACAGTACCCTGAAAGATTATCAAAATTAGGGTTATTCACTTTAGAAAAAAGACGACTGAGGGGAGATCTAATTAATATGTATAAATATATCAGGGGTCAGTACAGAGATCTCTCCCATCATCTATTCATACCCAGGACGGTGACTGTGAAGAGGGGACATCCTCTGCGTCTGGAGGAAAGAAGGTTTGTACACAAACATAGAAGAGGATTCTTTACGGTAAGAGCAGTGAGACTATGGAACTCTCTGCCTGAGGAGGTGGTGATGGTGAGTACAATAAAGGAATTCAAGAGGGGCCTGGATGTATTTCTGGAGCGTAATAATATTACAGGCTATAGCTACTAGAGAGGGGTCTTCCTCTGGATCAACTTGCGGGATAACAGGCCGAACTGGATGGACAAATGTCTTTTTTCGGCCTTATGTACTATGTTACTATGTTACTATGTTACTATCTTACTAGCGCCTTGTGAAATTGGCTCCCTATGAGCTGGTCTCTTTAAGGAGACCCAGCACACTGCCTAAACTGCATCCAAGACATTGTGCTCATACTCTGTACTGACGAGGGGCACGCACCCCGAAACAGCTGTCTGTGGATGGATATTTGGCTTGGCTTGGCTATTTTCCCTTGTCATGTCCCAGAGCTTGTTTAAAAGTTGGACTTTGAGCCACTTCACAAGGTGGTGCTAGCGAGATGGCTCTCATTCCTTGGGAGATACTTCTTTGCATATTATTTTCCCAGGAAGCATTGCCAATAACTCTCCATACACAGCTGGTCTCCTTAAGGAGATCCAGTACCCCTCCTACGCTACATGGATTTTTAGGCGTAGATGATCAGAGCTTACTGCCATTAGAGTGTACTCCGTCACTGCGTTCTGATGAAATCCAACCCGTATGAGGGTGGCAAGGGTCACCAGTTACAACTGTCCAGTTAAACTGGAGAAAAGTAATGTAAAAAGAAAATGGGGTTGTCAGGTTTAGAAAACCCATTTTCATACATCTTAGTTATTAGAGGGGGGTCAGCTGTTCAGGATCCTCATCTCTTGGCCAGAGTAGAGACAGATTGCAAAGGGTGTCTCACTCTGGAGGACCTGTCCTGTCCTGCATTACACAGACAACTCATTGATATGAATGGAGACTGTGTAATACTACATTTCTCCTGTGGTGGCGCTACAGGGAAACTGAACACTTACTTCCAGGTTTCCCTACAGATTACTACTGAATGATGGGGTTCCACTTCCCAGAAATCAACTCATTTTCAAGGAATGTGTCTAACAAGTAGGGATTGTCCAAAAGGGTACCGTAAGTGTCTGGATATACACCATGAAGAAAAAACGGAAATGGACCCCAATCCTATGTGGGAGATTGGTTTGATACATTAATATTTGGCATTCCCTCTCCTTACATAAAGAGGACTCTTCTTACACAGCCCTCATACTTTGTAGACCAGGAAAGAAGAAGGACCTGGTTCGCAATACACTTCACCACCCGAGTGCAGATTGCCCCATTGCAATGGCATGGCCTCCTTTAGTTGCCTAAAGCAATCTTTACAATTTTAGCTGTAATTTCTGTTGTCTCAAGAATAAGCGCTCCTTCAGTTGTTATTTCGCTTGCCTCCACATATAGGTAAAGGCTATCTTCTAAGAGCAGCCACCCCAGGCTAGGAGATATCTTTTTTTATAATTGTATGTTTATTATGGTATATAAAACAAAAAACGTAAATACACTCTTACAATGTCATAGTGCACAGAGGTTCCAAGGAGGAGCAATACACATCACATACATATTGGATGAGCATGTGTAACACTTGACAATATTCAGTGACGGAGCATTAAAGACCAGACAAAAATAAAGCGTTGGATTGATCCAACTGAGATTGTGTCCATCACTAACCAGTCAAAGAAAAAGAAGAAAACAAAAACTGCTGTGCAAAATATCTTAAACAAATAGCAAACAGACAAGACAAACGACACGAACAAAGACAGAGAGGGAAGGGAGGGGGGAGGGTGAGAGGAACCAAACCCTTCACCATGAATCCTCAAGGTTGCCTATTAGCCCAATAAGTGTCCCATATGTCCCATATGGCGTTGAAGAGTGCCATTTTGTCCTGATACATAGCAGTGGAATACTCCATTGTTCGGACCTCCAATACCCTGGCATACAAGTCAGAGATCCGTGGTGGGTCGGGGCTTTTCCACGATCGGGAAACTAGACAACGAGCTGCTGTTAGTATCAGTAGCAGCAGTTTGAGTGCGTGTTTTTTTACTTGTTTGGGGACCACATTAAGCAGGAAGGACACAGGTTCCGGTCGAATTTCGGTTCCTAAAATGTCGGTCAGGAGAGCGCCTACTTCAGACCAGTAAGGGCCTATCTTGGGACAATCCCAGAAAATGTGAGGAAATGTACCCCTATGCAAGCCACATCTCCAACAATCACCCGGGACCACTGGATTCATTCTATGGAGGAGGTCAGGAGTGTGATACCAGTACATTAAGATCTTATATTGGTTCTCCTGATGAAGTACCGACATAAATGATTTCGCTGCCCTCCTCCATATAAGGTGTCAGAGCGAGTCCGGTAAGACCCTCCCCAAGTACTCCTCCCACTTCACCATGTAGGAATGCCTTTGAGCCCGGTCAGGGAAGGGAGTCAGCAATATAGAGTAAATCTCAGAAATTAAACCTTTCGCATGTACCCCTTCCCTGCATATGCGCTCAAAGGAGGTCGGAAGTGAAACCGTAACCCCCGAAAAGATGGACTGGGCAAAGTGCCTAATCTGGATATAGAAAAAGTTGGAGAAAGGTGGGAGATCATATTTGGCCTGCAAGGTAGTAAACGGTAGGAGGACCCTAGTGAAGGGGTCCACAATATCAGCGAACCGAAACACCCCCCGTTGAAACCACGGTCTCATTGTGGAGGTGACAAGACTAGCAGGAAGCGTGGGGTGATATAGGAAGGAGGTCATGGCAGAATGAGTGGACTCCAGAGGGAATTTACTACTGCACTGCCGCCAGATACGTCTAGTACACGCCATGGGCCCTAGGAGATCCTTGTCTGGCTGAGTCCTGTCAGGCCCAGCCTAAAGCATGGAGTTAGGGTGTACAGGAGCTAGCCAGAGTCTTTCTACCTGCATCCAGACAGAATAAGGGTGCAAGGAAGCCCAGGCCGTAACGGAGCGTAACTGGGCCGCCCAGTAATATTTAGTTAGGTCCGGAACCCCCAGACCGCCCTGAAGCCTACTAGATAGAAGAACCGACCTCGGGATTCTGTGCCGCCCTCCTGCCCATATGAATCTGGGGAGGTGGGATTGAATGGATCTCAGGTCCTTAAGAGGGACTTTAATCGGTAAGGTCTCAAAAACGTACAAAAGCTTAGGTAGAATCGTCATTTTAGTCGCAGCATTACGCCCCAAGAGAGAGAGTGGGAGAGGGTGCCACCTATCTAAAAGACCCCTGATCGCCGTGTATATGCGTGGGAAATTAGCCTTGTAAAGCTTGCCATATCGGGGAGTGAGGTCAACCCCCAAATATCTCAGTGAGTCCGTCTTCCAATGGAAAGGGAAGTTCACTTTGAGAGAGCTCAGGGCCGTCTGAGAAAGATTGAGAGGGAGGGCCTCAGTTTTATGAGTGTTGACCTTATACCCCGAAAGGTGACCAAATTCCTGTAAGATGGAGTGGAGGTTTGGTAAGGAAATGTGAAGCCTGGTAAGGGTAAGGAGAATGTCATCAGCATATAGCGATAACTTAAACTCCCTATCCTTGACCATAACACCTCTAATATCCGAGCAAGCCCTGATCTTGGCCGCCAGGGGTTCGATACACATAGCAAAAAGTAGAGGAGATAGGGGGCAACCCTGCCTCGTTCCATTAGTAATGTTTATGGGTCGGGATTGAGCATGAGGAAGTCTGATCGTCGCTGTGGGGGAGGAGTATAGGCTATGGATGGCTTTAACAAACGGGCCAGAAAGGCCGTAAGCCTGGAGGGTAGCAAAGAGAAACGGCCAACCCAAACGGTCGAAAGCCTTTTCTGCATCCAAACTAAGAAGTAAAGCCTCCTCCCCCGAGCGAGATATGACATCTATCAGGTCAATGTTTCTTCGCGTGTTGTCGGCCCCCTGACGGCCCGGGACAAATCCCACCTGATCTTTATAAATCAGGGAGGGGAGAAAGGCGTTTAGTCGGGTAGCTAGGATTTTGGTGAAAATCTTAAGGTCAGAGTTAAGTATAGCAATGGGCCTATAGTTAGGACATTCGTGCGGATCCTTCCCAGGCTTCGGGATCATCGTGAGATAGGAGTGAGACATTGGGGCAGGGACAGCATTGCCCCCTAAGAAATGATTGAATAGGATAACTAAGTGAGGAATTAGCTCAGCCTTAAAGGTCTTATAATATTTGTATGAAAAGCCATCGGGCCCTGGGGATTTACCCTGGCTAGGAGATATCTGAATGTGGCACATTCTTGAAGTGCATTCTAGTCTTAGGAGGGGGACCTTATTTTTGCAGAGAGGTGGAATTTCTCACGAACTAGAGGCAGCCATTTTGAAATAAAAAAAATGAAGAACCAAAGAGGGCTGCAAAGATTTGTCACTGGCAATGACCTCATACATTTTTTAAGTTTTAATTTATTAGAATTTTTGGAAGGTAAAATTCTAAAATTTTAGGAAGTAACCTGGGATAAGTCAGGGAAGTCCCCAGTAGAATCACTGAAATATTCTCATAGGACTTCCTCTTAGTGAAGAGGAAGAGGACTGGTTTTCCTCACTCAACGCACAATGGCCCATTTGAAAACTCTACGTCCTTGGCTAGAAATCAACTGGTTTGGTTACTTATTGCAACACTGCTTGGCATCAAGGGATGGAATATTTGGAACTTACAAGGCTTAGGCCCCTTGCAGACGAGCGTGTCCGGATAAGGTCTGGATGCATTGCGGGTGCGTTGTGGCGCACCCGCGCGAGTAGGTACGCAATTGCAGTCAGTTTTGACTGCGATTGCGTTCCGTTGTTCAGTTTTTATCGCGCGGGTGCAATGTGTTTTGCACGCGCGTCTTAAAAAACTGAATGTGGTACCCAGACCCGAACTTCTTCACAGAACTTCAGGTTTGGGTTCGGTGTTGTGTAGATTGTATTATTTAAGGAAAATTAATAGCATTCTGAATACAGAATGCATAGTACAATAGCGCTGGAGGGGTTAAAAAAAATAATAACAATTTAACTCACCTTAATCCACTTGTTCGTGCAGCCGGCTTCTCTTCTGTCTTCTTCTTTGAGGAATAGGACCTTTGATGACATCACTGCACTCATCACATGGTCCATCACATAATCTTTTACCATGGTGATGGATCATGTGACTGACCATGTGATGAGCGCAGTGATGTCATCACAGGTTCTTTTCCTCACAGATGAAGACAGAACCGAAGCCGGGCTGCGCGAACAAGTGGATTAAGGTAAGTTAATTTTTTAATTTTTAATTTTTTAACCCCTCCAGCCCTATTGATGCATTCTGCATTCAGAATGCTATTATTTTCCCTTATAACCATGTTATAAGGGAAAATAATAATGATCGGGTCCCCATCCCGATCGTCTCCTAGCAACCGTGCGTGAAAATCGCACCGCATCCGCACTTGCTTGCGGATGCTTGCGATTTTCACGCAGCCCCATTCACTTCTATGGGGCCTGCGTTGCTTGAAAATCGCACAATATAGAACATGCTGCGATTTTGACGCAACGCTAAAGTGATGCGTGAAAATCACCGCTCATGTGCACAGCCCCATAGAAATGAATTGTTCCGGATTCAGTGCGGGTGCAATGCGTTCACCTTACGCATTGCACCCGCGCGGAAATCTCGCCCGTGTGAAAGGAGCCTTAGAGGATTCTAAAGATGGTTGAGATACAATACTGAGGGGGAGGACATCGGTCGGGAAGGAGATTTTAAAGACTTAAAGGTAAGCTTAAAGGCTGTACCCCTTAGAAGAGGCTTTTTATATTATCGAATTTTATTCATTTTGGGCTAAAAATCTTTTTTTTTTTTCAATTGGTCTTTATTAAAAATGCTTAGCTGTTTCTGAGACTCAGGGGTTAAAAATCAGTCTGTTTGCAAGCTGTCACTTTCTGCTTTCTTTGAATCCCGTCATCCAACTATGTGTAGCTCTAATCTCTGATCTCCCGACCTCATAAACACTTATTTAAGCTATATTGTTACCAGTTTGATCATAATTGAGCTATAATGAGTGTTTATGAGGTCAGGAGATCAGAGATAAGAGCTACACATGAGCTGTCAGATGACAGGATTCAATGAAACCAGAAAGTGACAGCTTGCAAACGGACAGATCTTTAAACCATGTGCCTTAGAAAAACTGAACATTTTTGATAAAGACAAATTGAAAAATCTTTTTTTGCCCAAAATGAGTAAGATGCAATCATACAAAACCTGCCCCGAAGGTGTCCATTTCCTTTAAAACTGATTGCGGGTTCAACCATAGAGGACATTGAAGATGTTTTTAGCTCTCCTGGGTAGAGCTGTAGAGACTCAATATAATTTTTCATCCATTTGTACAGCATTTAGTGGATCATTTAAGGACGCCATATTTTGTTATCTTCCCTGAGAACAAAATTTGGTGTGAAATTCAATATGACTCCTTTGCTCTGACCTCTGCTGCCGAGACACCTCCGTACACATTAGACGGTCAGCTTGCCCTGATAAAACCAAGGTTCGACCAACATTCATCTAATGTGTAAGACACCTAGAATGTCAAAGATTTCAGTGGAAATTAGATTAAAACTTTCTGGATCACCAAATATTCACTGGTGGAGAACTTTTTAAGACTACTGTAAGATTTTTGACGTAGAAGTTGGTTGGTTGCAGCTTTGGAGGATATGCTACAATTATGAGGATGATGTGGTTTGCTATCTTCGCCATCCTTGTCCTAAGCTATGGCCCTGATACAATCTTGGTAAACATGTCAAGAACATCTCAGGCCTATGTCTAGATCCTCAATTATTGCATGACTATATCTACATTACTACTTTTCTCTCTTGTATAGTAGTGATAGAATATCAGACTGGACCTTGGGTCCACCAGAGGAGATGATCTTGGGGTCCACCTGCCATCTATACAGAACCTGTACACTTAAAATGATGCTGCAATTTTTTGTAGCTATCATCGTCTCTAAACAGGACATCGCATCCGTACGATCTGATAGATTATTTGTGACTCATCCTACAAGAAATAGACCCTGGTGGGAAGTGGTTGCTTCAGAGTCACCTCCAAATGGGGTTGTCATCTGCTGGACGTCTGGAACCTTTTGTTATGTCAAATAGGAATGAGCGAATCGACTTCAGATGAAACATCCGAAGTCAATTCGCATAAAGCTTTGTTCTAATACTTTACGGAGCAGGAGCTCCGTACAGTATTAGAATGTTTTGAAGTCTCGCGAGACTTCGCGTAATAACGTCATAAATAAATTTGTACTGTAAAAAATCATTTCCCGAACTTGGGTTCGTTTCCAAGTGGTACCTTGGAGCCGAACCCGAGTTCGGGAAAAGGTTTTATACAGTATAAATCAATTTCTGAAGTTATTATGTGAAGTTTCACGAGACTACGCAAAGTAATAACGTTGGTTTATCGGAGCCAATACAGTTTATCAGTGTACGGAGCTCCTGCTCCGTATAGTATTAGAACAAAGTTTTATGCGAATCGACTTTGGATGTTCCATCCGAAGTCGATTTGCTCATTCCTAATGTCAAAGCCTGGGCACATTACAGGATCCTCTGCCACTCCAGTGGGCCTATCTGACCCTATGACTCTGGAAGCTTCTCTGCTATCGTGATGCATACACTGTCTCTTTAAATGTGTGGTGTTTAGCTGTTCCCAGGATCCGGAGGGGGGAAAAAAGGCAAACATCTGATCTATGTTCTGGCAGGCGATGCGCTTCATTTCCGGCTGGAGAGCAAATAATAATAACAATGAACAATATGACATACAGGGGAGGCCAGGTCAACAGATTTTCATTACCAGTGAAATATGATACGACACGCCGTTTTTTACAGTTTACGCTAATAGATACTGTATCATCTATGAACTCCGGCGCTCACAGACAATTCCTAAAAAGGCCTGTCTGAATCCCACACTGAAACAGTGCCTAAATAGGTCCTCCGCTTTGAGCAGTCCTTATTAGCTAGACAGTGTCCTTCTGCCTGGACCTCCAGTGATCAGTTGTAATCTTCTGGGAAACCTGGCACTGTTTCATTTCCCTGCAGCTCCACCCCTGGGGACATGAAGTATTGCACAGTGTCCATTTACATCAATGGGATATCTGTTTAATGCAGGACAGGGCAGGTCCTCCAGAGAGAACCACCCTCCACTCTAATCAAGAAATAAGGACCCTGAATAGAATACACCTTCCCTCCTTCCTTGGAAAAAAATAATAATTATGAACTATCTTCAGGATAGGTCATCATTATTAGATTGGTCCAAATCCCATCATCTCTGCCAATCAGCTGTGTCAGGGAGCCACTGCGCTCTATGGAGCTCCCGGCAGCTTTCCAAGCACAGCGCCGTACAGTGTATAATGGCTGTGCTTGGTATTGCAAAACAGCTCCATTGACTTTAATAGGGTACAGCTGCAACTAGGCCATGTGACTGATGTACGGTGATGTCATTGGCCTAGAAAGAGGCCGCGGTGCTTACGGAGAAGCCGGCCTCTTCCAAGAGCTGACCAGCAAGGGTCCCGGGGGTAAGACCCCCACCGATCTGATTTTGATGACCTATCCTGAGGATAGGTCATCAATATCTTTTCCTGGATAACTCAGAATTTTCCCCTTTAACTCTTTCTGAAGGATCAGACTTGTAGGCAAAACAAAGTACCCCCCCCCCATGACTGCTAATGTTGTGAAGAGTAGCACAGTAATATTCCAAATGTTATACCCTGGCGCCTCACCTAGGGTTGCCACCCGGCCTGTGTCTCACCGGCCAAGCAGGTAATTTAGTGCCCCTGCCGGTGCGGGTAATTTTTTTCTAATGACAATAATAACTGCAGCTATTTTCCTATATAGACTGTTACTAATGAGCGCTTCCATTGTGGAGCGCTCATTAGTACAACCTAATTGGGGTAGTAATATTATTGGGAGGGAGCATTAATGGGAGCATTATTAATTCTGGGGGGCACTTATGAGGGCATTACTATTACTGGGGCACTATTAATTTTGGGGGCGCTAATGGGGCATTATTATTTCTGGGGGGCGCTAATGAGAGCATTAATATTATTGGGGGCACTATTAATACTGGGAGCCACATTATGAAATAGCAACTTAACACTATGTGTTAAGCCACCCCTTTGGGGTGTGGCTTAACTTGGCCAGTATTTTTTGTTTGAAAAAGGTGGCAACCCTAGCCTCACCCATACAACTATATCTAAAGATATCATCCTATATACTATACACTATTTACATTTCCTTAGTCAGATTACAGTCCAGGAATAAAAGGCACTGTACTGCTAAGGGTACTTTCACACTTGCGGCAGAGGATTCCGGCAGGAAGTTCCGTCGCCGGACCTGCCTGCCAGTTCCGGCAATCCGGACACAAACTGATGGCATTTGTCAGACGGATCGGGATGTGGATCCGTCTGACAAATGCATTGAAATACAGGATCCGTCTCTCCGGTGTCATCCGGAAAAACGGATCCAGTATTAAAAAAATTTGGCATTTTTAAAGACCGGAAAGCCGGATCCGTTTTGCCGGAACACTTAATACACTTCAATGTAAATTATTGTCGGATCCGGCATTCCGGCAAGTGATCAGTATTTTTGGCCGGAGAGAAAACTGTAGCATGCTGCAGTATTTTCTCCGTTCAAAAAACGTAACTGAACTGGTACTGAACTGATGCATCCTGAACGGATCGCTCTCCATTCATAATGCGTTAGGATAAAACTGATCAGTTCTTTTCCGATATTTAGCTCCTGTGATGGAACTCAATACCGGAAAACAAAAACACTAGTGTGAAAATACCCTTAGAGGTAAGAGTCCCCGAAATAGCGTCAACAGATGGGTGTCTCTGGTTTGGCTGACATGAGCTAATTTGCATACTTTCTTCCCATGGAGGATTTTTATTTATTTATTTTTTTACTCAAATAACATTTTATTACATTGTTGCTCATGGAGGATTTTGACTTCATCCCTTCCTCTCTCCCCTTAAGCTACATGAAGTCTTTGCAGTTACTCCTAGTAGAAAAGTAAATCACCATTTGGCTGATTACCAGTCCCGCTCTAGTACTAATGAATGGTAAATAATACTTTTTTATTAATTCACCCAGCTGCCCGTTGAAAAATGTGGACGTGCTTGAGCAAAACTTTTGCGTGGGTACTTTCCAGTTTTTGGAACAAAGGAAGTGCAATATAATAGTACTGTCATATGACAATGCCGTAGTGTGCCCCCATACCACCACGCTGTAGTGACACTGCCATACAGTTCCCATATAACACGGTTTTCAAATGTTAAAATCTTGCAAAAACTGTTGGCGTTCAAAAACAAAATAATACCGCCATAAAGTGGGTACATAATAGTGCCATTCAGCTAGCAGATAATACCACTACACACTACTACTGCTTGTCATTGATTTGTTGCATTGCAAATTGCGTCATGTGTGGATGTACCCAGGGGCGGATTGGTCACAGACCCTACAGGGAAATCTCTGGGTGGGCCGATGCCCAGAGGCCTCCCTGGTCCCACTTTACTGCTTCTGGTCAAGTACATAATGCTCTGATGCTCTCAGTGGGAGCTGGAAGCATCAGGGAGTCATGTACCTGGCCGGTGGCCTCAGACAGCATCAGAATGGCCCACTAGAGGATACTCTGGGCTCTTATACCATAGCCTGCTCCAAAGGTCCAGAAAAAAACATTTGGAGCCAATCACTTGCCACTAGGATCTATTTCTTTGAATGAAAACCTAATAGACATTATTGATGGTTGGGCCCTGAAAATAATTTCATCTGTTGGGCCCCAGGAACCTCAGTCCGACCCTGGCTGCAGGTGCCTTCCTGAATTCAACTGCATACAGTATCTGTCCTGAGGACGTTGATATAGTTGGATACTGCAGTGTTGCATGGAAGCTGATGGTTCCAAATGGAGGAGGACACAACGTGGCAGCTATTGATGGCAAGCACAGAGGGCGGTATTTTGTGCTGCACAATGGTACTTAGTTCCGCTGGGGCGGTACTTTGTGCTGCACTATGGTACTGCTGACTCCACCTACTTGCATTGCCCCACCTTCTATCAATTTGCAGATCTGCTTGTGGTGCGCAGGATCTTCTTATCCTGAGGACCCCCCCACGCTGCGGTCTTTACTTTGTCAACCCAGATATCACACATTGGCAGGGGCGGACAGGAAATAGCCCTACAGGGAGATTTCCTAGTGGGCGGATACCCCGGTGGGTGGGAGCCCTCCACAAATCTCCTCCGAGCCCTGCTCATGGCTGGCTACATAACGATCTGATGTTCTCAACAGTAATTAATGCTGGGAGCATCAGGCACTTATGCACCTGGCCCGCGGCCGCAGATGCCCTCCTAAATTCAACTGTATCGATGTCCTCAGGACGGTAATACAGTTGAATACAGCAGTGGGGACAGCAATGTGTTATGCTGTGGCAGTATTTTGTGGGGTACTACAGTATTGCTGGCTCTGCTTTCTGTGAGTTTCAGACCACCTACAACGTAGGGCGACTTTTTTTTTTTTTTTCAGGGCCACTTTAAGTTCCCAGTCTGTCCCTGCATATTGGGTGTCCAGGATGGTGACTTTGGGACACACACCGCACAAATGTGTACTAGCCGTAACCACACCGCCTGGGCGAATCTCCTTCCCCAGACACTGCAATTAAAGAAGCACTCTATAAAATAATAATGTAAACTGTAGTGAAGGTAATTTTCTTACCAGTGACTGTATTTGTGAGTTATAGCCTCCCTTCTGATCCTCAGCTGTGTCATGTGACCAACACTCTGATTCTCCAAATAACACAGCATCCTATGTATAGACAGGAAGCCAGTTTCTCTATGTATTCCTATGGGATCCTTAATGTCCGGAATGAATAGAGAAGTAACTGACTTCTTGTCCTGTGCCAGTTGGAGATCAGAGTGTCGGTCACATGACACGGCTGAGGATCAGAAGGGAGGTTATAACTCACAAATACAGTCTCTGGTAAAAAGATTACATTCACTACAGTTTACATCATGTTCCTTTCCAACAGGTCAGAGAATAGTAATTTTTGTGAGAGTGCTTCTTTAACGATCCAATGCATCTCTCACTTCCTATACATTGAAGGTGGTGGTAGAGGACCTTTTGGCCATGCTATGACCCAGCCCTGATAATATTCATACTTGTGCGCGGACACAACTAATGGCCGTCTTCATCTTCTATAAACGCTCTGCAGGGAGTTGTATTATTCAATTGAATTAAAATAAAGATATAAAAATGAAAAGTCAACGCGAGGAGAGGGGCTGCCGCTTCCCTCCAGTACAGCCGCTAACTGGGACACCAGCTCTAAAAGGTCATAAATCTTAATGGAGATAATAAGGATATCCCCTGCTGTCTGCACCGCCTGAAACATTGCTCAAGGATTATTTCCCTTCAGGGATTCCAGCCACTGCTGGCTTTGGTATAACAGGATGGGATGGAGCAGATATTACCCTCTCCATTAATGTTATGTAAGAGTATGAATCACAGAGGTCCTCCCTGGCAGAGGCTTCGGAGGGACCCCCCGGGTGGGAACAGCTATCATTCTCTGTAGTAAATTGCTGCTGCTTACACACACAGTTATTTTAGGGGACAGCAGGGGATTGAGCGGAGCCAGGCCGTAACCCTGGCAGAATATTTCATTTATCTCATGCAAATGCAGATAAAGAGTCAAAATCTTGTAGAGCGGGAGTATGGGCGTCCATTGGGCAACTGGTCAAAGTCCTAGCGGCTGGGAGGAACTGGTGGTGGTGGTTCTAGAAGATTCCATAACAGTGATTTAAATGCTAACAGGACTGCATCATGGCCGGAGCGGGCACCCAACAAGCATGAAGGACAGCCTCTACAAGGGTCATAGTTATCTCGTGGATCTCTGGGGGTCTCAAGAGCTGAAATCAGCTTCTCCTCGAGAAACCCTCTGAATAAAGGCATTGTCTGAGGTGGAGATCCCGGGCATGAAGTCTCTACTGCCCTTTTACTACTACTGCTATTACTACATCTACTACTATTAATACATTTACTATTAGTACTACTATTACTCCTTTTAGTACTACTACTGTTACTATTACTACTCTTACAGTTTCTATTAGTACTGTTACTACTACTTCTACTGTTACTACTACTATTAATAGTACTTCTAATATTAATTAATTACTTCAACTATAATATTACTTCTACTGCTACTATTACTACTCATATAATTACTAATACTGTTACTACTAGTACTGCTTGTACCACCTCTAGTGTTACTACTACTCCTACAGCTACTATTACTATTTGTACTGTTACTAATATTACTATTACTACTGCTACTGATGCTTTAACTACTACTACTGCTCCTACAGTTACAATTAATACTCATATTGTTACTACTACTACTGTTCCTATCTATTTCTACTATTACAACTGGTAAAGTTTCAAGCAGTGTTAACAATAGTACTGTTACTTATACTGGCACTACTACTTCTACTGTTACTACTACTGTTATTATTACTTCTACTGCAACCATTACTCATACAGTTACTAGTACTGTTGCTACCAGTATTGTTACTACTACTTCTTCTAATACTCTTATTACTAACACTACTACTTTTACTACAACTATTACCACTTTCACTGATACTACTATTCCCACAGTTACTACTAGTATTTGTACTGTTACCAATACTACTGTTACTACTACTACCGATGATATTACTACTATTGTTACTACTGCTACTGATACTATTATTTCTACAGTTACCATTATTAATCGTACTGTTTCTGCTACTACTGATGCTTTAACTACTACTGGTACTTCTACTATTACTACTACTGCTATTTTTTGCTACTGCTATTACCACTACTACTTTTGTTACTATGTCTCCTGTTACTACTGTTACTGTTGCTACTATTATTTCCCTGTGAAATAATTCTGGAGAATATTTTTGAGCTGTACCTTGTGCCATTCCTCTTTTATTACTCCTAGAATTTATTTGCCTTAAATTGACAACTGGGCGTTCCCATTCCTCTTGTCAGAGGAGTGTGATAATTTTAACACTGATTGGACAATATAGTAACAAAGTCCTGGGTAGTATTCTTATGTGATTAAATTGTATAATAATAATAAAAAATAATCCTTATATAGCACCACCATATTCTGCAGCGCTTAGAATAAAGATCACATAAGAAGACTGGACCTTGTTACTATATATATTCGACATTGAAAAATCCTTCCAGAAGCACCGCACCGCCATCAATTGGTGTTCGGCTCCACTTTTTTAATTCAATCATACCGATTGGACAGTGTCAGACTATGAAGGTACACGCCCCCAACTGGGTCCACTCAGTTGTCAATTTATTTATAAATTTACAGAAGGAATAACACAAGGATGCCAACTGTGTAGAATTTTAGAAAAGAAGGCTCCAAAACTGCTATAATAAGGGAAATTAATGTATTTACTAAAATAAACATTTTGTGAGAGCTGCTTCTTTAACCCTCATTACTTAATTTCACCGCACCGTTATAGTCCCACCCCCGAGGTCCAGGGGAGAATCCAAAAGTTAATTATTGGCATAAAATATTCAGAGAAGAAACAAGGCTCTCCATCTAAACATTAGTCCAGCTGTGATCTCATTTAAGACAATGGTTGCCATGGATTCAATAACTGACAACCTAGCATTATACTCTCTGCTCATTCTGGGCTTAGGAGTCCAGTGGGCGGTCCTATTGTACATACTGTCAATCATTAAAGTAGGACCACCCACTGGACTCCTGAATGTGGAGCTGTGTTAATGAATAAAATACTAGTTCTACTAAATCTTTTCCCCCAACACTATATATCTATCCGCTCAGCTCCACCTGCTCCATAACAAGCTGCCTGCACATTACAACATGACAGGTTCCCTTTAAATCCATGTATTTAATCTGTGCTTCCTTATTTACGACCAAGGCCATAAAAGCTCAGTTTTCCATCCCTCAACTCAAATGTTCTGTAAACACACAATAAATACTTCAGATACAATGACCAAAAAAAGAAGTACAATCGTCCCAAGAATCCTTAAAGGAAATGAGTAATGCAAATTCTGAATTCATAGGGTCAGGAAGCCTCTCTGCCCAACACACTCTTATTGTGGCTCCAGAAAACGCTGCTTCTAATTTTTAATCGTTATTTTTATTTTCTTGGCCGGCGAAATCCTGATGACAAATGCTTCATATCCTGCGTGTTCCCGGTGTCTAAAATCCAGGATACAGAGTAACAAAGACACTGGGCTTCCTCCAAGAAGCAAACAATGCATGAAGCATCTCCCGTGTTCAGAGGGTATGTGTGTTCTGTTAGCAGCCAGGTAGGTTGGGCACACAATAACCATAGGGGATGACTTGTACCTTGGCCAAAAGTCAACCTGTGTTTATGTCACATGGTTGGACGGTTGACTTTAATGTAGCGGAGGATACGGAGAGCAGTCAAGGATACTGCAGCTTTTCAAGAAGGAACAATAGCAAGCAAGGTGGGGACCTATGTATGTAGCTATAAAGAAGGGACAACATAGCTGGTGGGGGGGCTAGTAGACCACGTGCACTGGTTTGGTATTTAGACACATAGGTAGGGCGGCAAACTGAACCCTTAAATAATTTTGACTCTACAGGGATAAACATACACCCAAGTCCCTTCTTCGTGAAGGCAAAGATTGACGGTCCTTTCACCTAGGTCTAAGCAAAGTAAAGGGGTTTGCAGAATGTACACAAGGGCGTAGTCACCATAAAAGGATGAAGAACCCCAGACCATTCCCTAACCAGGGTCAAGGACAAGTGACATTCTCTCGCAGAACTTAGGAAAATCAGGTTACAACAAACACTACCCCTGGAACTCAAGGTACTTGGTTTGACTTCCCCAGAATAGAGGAATGAGCAAGATAACCAAGCAGCACAGTTTATTTTAGAGGAATTTCATGAGGAGGTGACCTTGACCATTCCCTAACGCAGCAGTTCTCAACCTGGGGGTCGATCGGCCCTTTCCGGGGGGTCGCCTGAGGCTTCCTATTAGGGCTGCACGATTGTAGCGTTACATTACCCTACTTCTTGAGATTTCCCTACCTCCTGACTTCCCGTCGCACTGCTAATGACGTGAGGAGGCGTTCCTGAGTTTTGACGATCTGCGCCGGCCGGAGTTAGCCGCGCTTGCGCACTGGGCCGTAATATTTCCCTACTAAGGCTCTCCTGCGCGTGCGCAGTGTCCCGGTGTAAAGCTGAAATCCGCTGAGATTTTCCATAAACTGTCGGTTTGCGCATGCGCAGATCGTCAAAACTCAGGAACGCCTCCTCACGTCATTAGCAGTGCGACAGGAAGTCAGGAGGTAGGGAAATCTCACGAGGTAGGGTAGTATAACGCTACAAATAGGAGAGAGATTGTTTCACACAGGAGTAACATACTTTACACGCAAAGACAGTTATGTGCGCAGTTTAGCACACATGAGGGGACACATAGGGCCATGAGGGGGACCAGCATAAGATTCTATATGTCTTATGCTGGCCCCCCTCATGCCCCTATGTGTCATAGCACACATCCCCTATAACAGCGTACTCCACAGATCCACCCCATAACAGTGCCATCCACAGGTCCCCCATAAGTGTCCTCCACAGATCCCCCATAACACTGTCCTCCACAGATCCCCCATAACAGCGTCCTCCACAGATCCACCCCATAACAGTGTCCTCCACAGGTCCCCCATAAGTGTCCTCCACAGATCCCCCATAACAGCGTCCTCCACAGATCCCCCATAACAGCGTCCTCCACAGATCCCCCATAACAGCGCCCTCCACAGATCCCCCATAACAGCGTCCTCCACAGATCCACCCCATAACAGCGTCCTCCACAGATCCCCTTATAACAGCGTCCTCCACAGATCCCCCTTATAACAGCGTCCTCCACAGATCCCCCATATAACAGCGTCCTCCACAGATCCCCCAATATACAGCGTCCTCCACAGATCCCCCACAACACAGCGCCCTCCACAGATCCCCCACAACACAGCGCCCCTCCACAGATCCCCCTAACACTGTCCTCCACAGATCCCCCATAACAGCGTCCTCCACAGATCCCCCATAACAGCGTCCTCCACAGATCCACCCCATAACAGTGTCCTCCACAGGTCCCCCATAAGTGTCCTCCACAGATCCCCCATAACAGCGACCTCCACAGATCCCCATAACAGCGTCCTCCACAGATCCCCCATAACAGCGCCCTCCAAGATCCCCCATAACAGCGTCCTCCACAGATCCCCCCATAACAGCGCCCTCCACAGATCCCCCATAACAGCGTCCTCCACAGATCCACCCATAACAGCGTCCTCCACAGATCCCCCTTATAACAGCGTCCTCCACAGATCCCCCTTATAACAGCGTCCTCCACAGATCCCCCATATAACAGCGTCCTCCACAGATCCCCCATATAACAGCGTCCTCCACAGATCCCCCACAACACAGCGCCCTCCACAGATCCCCCACAACACAGCGCCCTCCACAGATCCCCCACATAACAGCGTCCTCCACAGATCCCCCACATAACAGCGTCCTCCACAGATCCCCCACAACACAGCGCCCTCCACAGATCCCCCACAACACAGCGCCCTCCACAGATCCCCCACAACACAGCGCCCTCCACAGATCCCCCACAACACAGCGCCCTCCACAGATCCCCCACAACACAGCGCCCTCCACAGATCCCCCACAACACAGCGCCCTCCACAGATTCCCCACAACACAGCGCCATCCACAGATCCCCCACAACACAGCGCCAATTACAGAACTACCTAACACCTTGTAATAGACTGGCATACATCCTGCATATCAGATATTTACATTATAATTCATAACAGTAGCAAAATTAGTTATGACTAGGGATGAGCGAACTCGAACTGTATAGTTCGGGTTCGTACCGAATTTTGGGGTGTCCGTGACACGGACCCGAACCCGGACATTTTCGTAAAAGTCCGGGTTCGGGTTCGGTGTTCGTCGCTTTCTTGGCGCTTTTGTGACGCTTTCTTGGCGCTTTTTGAAAGGCTGCAAAGCAGCCAATCAACAAGCGTCATACTACTTGCCCCAAGAGGCCATCACAGCCATGCCTACTATTGGCATGGCTGTGATTGGCCAGAGCACCATGTGACCCAGCCTCTATTTAAGCTGGAGTCACATAGCGCCGCCCGTCACTCTGCTCTGATTAGCGTTGGGAGAGGTTGCGGCTGCGACAGTAGGGCGAGATTAGGCAGATTAACTCCTCCAAAGGACTTCATTTCATTAATCGATCGATCTGCAGCTGTGCATCATTGAGCTGCTGAAATTCAAATGCTCACTCACTGTTTTTAGGCTGCCCAGACCGTTTGTCAGTCACTTTTTTCTGGGGTGATCGGCGGACATTTTGTGTCTTGTGCGGTGCTGCGACCAAGTGCATCCAAGCTGCGACCAAGTGCATTTAACCCTCAATGGTGTGGTTGTTTTTTGGCTAAAGCCTACATCAGGGTGAAGCTGTCACACCAAGTGCATTTAACCAGCAATAGTCTGTTTATTTTTTGGCCATATACTACATCAGGGGCAAGCTGCGCCCGTCACCAAGTGCATTTAACCCTCAGTAGTGTGGTTGGTCAAGCTATCACACCAAGTGCATTTAACCAGCAATAGTCTGTTCATTTTTTGGCCATATACTAAATCAGGGGCAAGCTGCGCCCGTCACCAAGTGCATTTAACCAGCAATAGTCTGTTCATTTTTTGGCCATATACTACATCAGGGGCAAGCTGCGCCCGTCACCAAGTGCATTTAACCCTCAGTAGTGTGGTTGGTCAAGCTGTGACACCAAGTGCATTTAACCAGCAATAGTCTGTTCATTTTTTGGCCATATACTACATCAGGGGCAAGCTGCGCCCGTCACCAAGTGCATTTAACCAGCAATAGTGTGGTTATTTTTTGGCCATATCCCAGTCTAATTCTGTCACTAAATCCATACCGGTCACCCAGCGCCTAAATACTAGGCCTCAAATTTATATCCCGCTAAATCTGTCGTTACCGCTGTCCTGTTGTGGCTGGGAAAGTTATTTAGTGTCCGTCAAAGCACATTTTTTGTTCTGGGTTGAAATACAATTCCCAATTTAGCAATTTCATAATTTAGTGGTTTCTGCTATATCAGAGCTATTTGAAATCTATCCCTAAAAGGGTATATAATATTCAAGGTGCACATTGGGTCATTCAGAATAACTTCACACACACCCGCTACTGTGTATTTCCAAGTCTAATTCTGTCACTAAATCCATACCGGTCACCCAGCGCCTAAATACTAGGCCTCAAATTTATATCCCGCTAAATCTGTCGTTACCGCTGTCCTGTTGTGGCTGGGAAAGTTATTTAGTGTCCGTCAAAGCACATTTTTTGTTCTGGGTTGAAATACAATTCCCAATTTAGCAATTTCATAATTTAGTGGTTTCTGCTATATCAGAGCTATTTGAAATCTATCCCTAAAAGGGTATATAATATTCAAGGTGCACATTGGGTCATTCAGAATAACTTCACACACACGCTTCTGTGCATTTCCAAGTCTAATTCTGTCACTAAATCCATACCGGTCACCCAGCGCCTAAATACTAGGCCTCAAATTTATATCCCGCTGAATTTGAATACAATACATTGGGCCAAATAATATTTTTGTTGTTGTGGTGAACCATAACAATGAGAAAAACATCTAGTAAGGGACGCGGACGTGGACATGGTCGTGGTGGTGTTAGTGGACCCTCTGGTGCTGGGAGAGGACGTGGCCGTTCTGCCACATCCACACGTCCTAGTGTACCAACTACCTCAGGTCCCAGTAGCCGCCAGAATTTACAGCGATATATGGTGGGGCCCAATGCCGTTCTAAGGATGGTAAGGCCTGAGCAGGTACAGGCATTAGTCAATTGGGTGGCCGACAGTGGATCCAGCACGTTCACATTATCTCCCACCCAGTCTTCTGCAGAAAGCGCACAGATGGCGCCTGAAAACCAACCCCATCAGTCTGTCACATCACCCCCATGCATACCAGGGAAACTGTCTCAGCCTCAAGTTATGCAGCAGTCTCTTATGCTGTTTGAAGACTCCGCTGGCAGGGTTTCCCAAGGGCATCCACCTAGCCCTTCCCCAGCGGTGGAAGACATAGAATGCACTGACGCACAACCACTTATGTTTCCTGATGATGAGGACATGGGAATACCACCTCAGCATGTCTCTGATGATGACGAAACACAGGTGCCAACTGCTGCGTCTTTCTGCAGTGTGCAGACTGAACAGGAGGTCAGGGATCAAGACTGGGTGGAAGACGATGCAGGGGATGATGAGGTCCTAGACCCCACATGGAATGAAGGTCGTGCCACTGACTTTCACAGTTCGGAGGAAGAGGCAGTGGTGAGACCGAGCCAACAGCGTAGCAAAAGAGGGAGCAGTGGGCAAAAGCAGAACACCCGCCGCCAAGAGACTCCGCCTGCTACTGCCCGCCGCCATCTGGGACCGAGCACCCCAAAGGCAGCTTCAAGGAGTTCCCTGGCATGGCACTTCTTCAAACAATGTGCTGACAACAAGACCCGAGTGGTTTGCACGCTGTGCCATCAGAGCCTTAAGCGAGGCATTAACGTTCTGAACCTGAGCACAACCTGCATGACCAGGCACCTGCATGCAAAGCATGAACTGCAGTGGAGTAAACACCTTAAAACCAAGGAAGTCGCTCAGGCTCCCCCTGCTACCTCTTCTGCTGCTGCCGCCTCGGCCTATTCTGCTGCTGCCGCCTCGGCCTCTTCCTCCGCCTCTGGAGGAACGTTGGCACCTGCCGCCCAGCAAACAGGGGATGTACCACCAACACCACCACCACCACCTCCGTCACCAAGCGTCTCAACCATGTCACACGGCAGCGTTCAGCTCTCCATCTCACAAACATTTGAGAGAAAGCGTAAATTCCCACCTAGCCACCCTCGATCCCTGGCCCTGAATGCCAGCATTTCTAAACTACTGGCCTATGAAATGCTGTCATTTAGGCTGGTGGACACAGACAGCTTCAAACAGCTCATGTCGCTTGCTGTCCCACAGTATGTTGTTCCCAGCCGGCACTACTTCTCCAAGAGAGCCGTGCCTTCCCTGCACAACCAAGTATCCGATCAAATCAAGTGTGCACTGCGCAACGCCATCTGTGGCAAGGTCCACCTAACCACAGATACGTGGACCAGTAAGCACGGCCAGGGACGCTATATCTCCCTAACTGCACACTGGGTAAATGTAGTGGCAGCTGGGCCCCAGGCGGAGAGCTGTTTGGCGCACGTCCTTCCGCCGCCAAGGATCGCAGGGCAACATTCTTTGCCTCCTGTTGCCACCTCCTCCTTCTCGGCTTCCTCCTCCTCTTCTTCCACCTGCTCATCCAGTCAGCCACACACCTTCACCACCAACTTCAGCACAGCCCGGGGTAAACGTCAGCAGGCCATTCTGAAACTCATATGTTTGGGGGACAGGCCCCACACCGCACAGGAGTTGTGGCGGGGTATAGAACAACAGACCGACGAGTGGTTGCTGCCGGTGAGCCTCAAGCCCGGCCTGGTGGTGTGTGATAATGGGCGAAATCTCGTTGCAGCTCTGGGACTAGCCAATTTGACGCACATCCCTTGCTTGGCGCATGTGCAGAATTTGGTGGTGCAGAAGTTCATTCACAACTACCCCGACATGTCAGAGCTGCTGCATAAAGTGCGGGCCGTCTGTTCGCGCTTCCGGCGTTCACATCCTGCTGCTGCTCGCCTGTCTGCGCTACAGCGTAACTTCGGCCTTCCCGCTCACCGCCTCATATGCGACGTGCCCACCAGGTGGAACTCCACCTTGCACATGCTGGACAGACTGTGCGAGCAGCAGCAGGCCATAGTGGAGTTTCAGCTGCAGCACGCACGGGTCAGTCGCACTACAGAACAGCACCACTTCACCACCAATGACTGGGCCTCCATGCGAGACCTGTGTGCCCTGTTGCGCTGTTTCGAGTACTCCACCAACATGGCCAGTGGCGATGACGCCGTTATCAGCGTTACAATACCACTTCTATGTCTCCTTGAGAAAACACTTAGGGCGATGATGCAAGAGGAGGTGGCCCAGGAGGAGGAGGAGGAGGAGGAAGAGGGGTCATTTTTAGCACTTTCAGGCCAGTCTCTTCGAAGTGACTCAGAGGGAGGTTTTTGGCAACAGCAGAGGCCAGGTACAAATGTGGCCAGACAGGGCCCACTACTGGAGGACGAGGAGGACGAGGATGAGGAGGAGGTGGAGGAGGATGAGGATGAAGCATGGTCACAGCGGGGTGGCACCCAACGCAGCTCGGGTCCATCACTGGTGCGTGGCTGGGGGGAAAGGCAGGACGATGACGATACGCCTCCCACAGAGGACAGCTTGTCCTTACCCCTGGGCAGCCTGGCACACATGAGCGACTACATGCTGCAGTGCCTGCGCAACGACAGCAGAGTTGCCCACATTTTAACGTGTGCGGACTACTGGGTTGCCACCCTGCTGGATCCACGCTACAAAGACAATGTGCCCACCTTACTTCCTGCACTGGAGCGTGATAGGAAGATGCGCGAGTACAAGCGCACGTTGGTAGACGCGCTACTGAGAGCATTCCCAAATGTCACAGGGGAACAAGTGGAAGCCCAAGGCCAAGGCAGAGGAGGAGCAAGAGGTCGCCAAGGCAGCTGTGTCACGGCCAGCTCCTCTGAGGGCAGGGTTAGCATGGCAGAGATGTGGAAAACTTTTGTCAACACGCCACAGCTAACTGCACCACCACCTGATACGCAACGTGTTAGCAGGAGGCAACATTTCACTAACATGGTGGAACAGTACGTGTGCACACCCCTCCACGTACTGACTGATGGTTCGGCCCCATTCAACTTCTGGGTCTCTAAATTGTCCACGTGGCCAGAGCTAGCCTTTTATGCCTTGGAGGTGCTGGCCTGCCCGGCGGCCAGCGTTTTGTCTGAACGTGTATTCAGCACAGCAGGGGGCGTCATTACAGACAAACGCAGCCGCCTGTCTACAGCCAATGTGGACAAGCTGACGTTCATAAAAATGAACCAGGCATGGATCCCACAGGACCTGTCCATCCTTTGTGCAGATTAGACATTAACTACCTCCCCATAACCATATATTATTGGACTCCAGGGCACTTCCTCATTCAATCCTATTTTTATTTTCATTTTACCATTATATTGCGAGGCTACCCAAAGTTGAATGAACCTCTCCTCTGCCTGTGTGCTAGGCCTAAATATATGCCAATGGACTGTTCCAATGTTGGGTGACGTGAAGCCTGATTCTCTGCTATGACATGCAGACTGATTCTCTGCTGACATGAAGCCAGATTCTCTGTTACGGGACCTCTCTCCTCTGCCTGGGTGCTGGGCCTAAATTTATGAAAATGGACTCTTACAGTGGTGGGTGACGTGAAGCCAGATTCTCTGCTATGGGACCTCTCTCCAATTGATTTTGGTTAATTTTTATTTATTTAATTTTTATTTTAATTCATTTCCCTATCCACATTTGTTTGCAGGGGATTTACCTACATGTTGCTGCCTTTTGCAGCCCTCTAGCTCTTTCCTGGGCTGTTTTACAGCCTTTTTAGTGCCGAAAAGTTCGGGTCCCCATTGACTTCAATGGGGTTCGGGTTCGGGACGAAGTTCGGATCGGGTTCAGATCCCGAACCCGAACATTTCCGGGATGTTCGGCCGAACTTCTCGAACCCGAACATCCAGGTGTTCGCTCAACTCTAGTTATGACGTAGCAAGGGAAAAAATGTAATAGTTGGGGGTCACCACAACATGAGGAACTGTATTAAGGGGTCACGGCATGAGAAAGGTTGAGAACCACTGCCCTAACCCTTTGACCAGCATTAAAGACAAGTGAACTCTCACCGAAGCTTTGGAAAACCAAGTTACAACAAAAGCCACCCCTGGAGCTCAAGGTACTAGGTCTGGCTCCCCCAGGACAGAATGTGCAAGCTAACCCAGCAGCGCAGTATTTTAGAATTATTTCATAAGGAGGTGAAGAGAGATAAGCAATGGTTTCAGGAGATAATACACCTGGCCACATTCATCTAACAAATGGATGTAGATTGCAAAAAGTGTAGAAGAATGTGGTCTATTTTAAGCCCCCATGACAGGAGAAAGGACTCCATGACCATTCCCTAATCCTTTGACCAGGATTAAGGACAAGTGGCCTTCTCTCACCGAAGCTTTTAAAAAGTGACAACAAAAGCCACCCCTGGAACTCAAAGTACTAAGTCTTGATCCCCCCGAAGGGACAAATGGATTGCAGAAGGATGAGGAACCTGATGGCAACGCACCACCACCACCACCCTCCCCCAGAAGGAGGACCTGTAAAAGCACAGAGTATTTGAAGGGAAAGAATATACTCACCTTTTGTGACCTGTCCACTTGCATAATTAAACTGGTAAGGGCAGTGTTGGATGTGACAGGGGTAACATCAAAATGAACAGGCTCCCCAGCAGCACAGAGTATTTTAGGAGATGAATGTGCTGGAAGGGAGTGACCTGTGTCTACGCAACTTTGTGATGGATAGAACAGATATAGCACTATAATAGAGGAATCCAGCAGCACAGAGTGTTTTAGAGCTATTTCATGATACTTGTATGAGCTGGCGAAGGCAGATAAGCAGAGGTGGAAGGAGGAGGGTCATATATTGCTGCACAGAGTATTTCAGGAGATTATACACTTATGCACATGCGCTTATGTTAGTGCACCCACCATCTGTGGCCATGAACCAGATGATTGACACATGAAATAGATATTTAACCGCTCCGCCGTGTGACTCAAAGCAAGTATTCTGGACAGCTGTAGCGCTTATCATGAAATCCTATATCCAGACAAATAATGAGCTCTGCCCCAGAAACACCCCGATGATCTCTAGGGTTACCGGCCATTTGGTGTGTGACAAAGAATGCTGACCACTATCTTCCTGTAACTTCTGCTCCATGTCTCCCCCTTACCTCACTCAGCATTTATAGGTCATATCAGTTCCATGCACAGGCAGGAGCAGATCGGGCTACTTCCATTACACAGCACTTCCACACATATCTTACCCATCGAATTTAGACGTGGGTACCGGCCAGTAATCTGAGACCCTTCTATTTCTAGATAACACCTTAGCATTGTAAGTGATTGATGCCAAAGGCATAAAAATAGTGCCCACAAGTGCACTGCCCCCAGATCTTCTACTGGGAAGGATGAGCTTGTTCTTCTGAAAAACCATACAGTATGTGCCTGGTAGATACTGAAAAGTGAGGTATTTTCACCTTGTGGCCCATCCATATAAAAAGAGCTCATGGCCCCCTTTATCGGGCCATAAACGAACCCATAGAAGAACTCAGAACAAACCGCACAAATACAGACAAGGCACCCTAACTAAAAACTCCTGATTAGACCCCCTAAATAAAGAGCCCTGGACCCTAAATTAATACAGATTCCTGACTGTGTACCCCTAAACAAATACAGGCCTCATATCAGATACCCTAAACTAATTCCATTACTTAGTTTGGACCATACATACAGACCCCAGACCAAACCTTATACATACAGAGCCCAAACTACAGAACCCTGATTATACCCCCCTAAATAAAGACCACAACCAATTCACCCTAAAGTAATACAGATTCTTGAACAGACTCCCCAAACAAATACAGACCCAAGACCAGACAACTAAACTAATACAGACACCAAAAGAAAAATACTGACCCCAGATCAGATTCTCTAAGTAATACAGACCCCAGACTAGACTCCTTAAAGTAATACAGATTCTTGAACAGACTCCCCAAACAAATACAGACCCCAGACTAGACAACTAAACTAATACAGACACCAAAAAAAAAATACTGACCCAAGATCAGATTCTCTAAGTAATACAGACCCCAGACTAGACTCCTTAAAGTAATACAGACCCTAGACTAGACTCCTTAAAGTAATACAGACCCCAGACCAGACTCCTTAAAGTAATACAGACCCCAGACCAGACTCCTTAAAGTAATACAGACCCCAGACCAGACTCCTTAAAGTAATACAGACCCTAGACTAGACTCCTTAAAGTAATACAGACCCCAGACTAGACTCATTAAAGAAATACAGACCCCATACTAGACTCATTTAAGTAATACAGACCCCAGACTAGACTCCTTAAAGTAATACAGACCCCAGACTAAACTCCTTAAAGTAATACAAATCCCAGACTAGACTCCTTAAAGTAATACAGACCCTAGACTAGACTCCTTAAAGTAATACAAACCCCAGACTAGACTCATTAAAGAAATACAGACCACAGACTAGACTCATTTAAGTAATACAGACCCCAGACTAGACTCCTTAAAGTAATACAGACCCCAGACTAAACTCCTTAAAGTAATACAAATCCCAGACTAGACTCCTTAAAGTAATACATACCACAGACTATACTCCTTAAAGTAATAGAGACCCCAGACTAGACTTCTTAAAGTAATACAGATCCCAGACTAGACTCCATAAAGTAATACAGACCCCAGACCAGACCTATTGTAGTACAAAAGGCCCCAGAGCAGACCCCCGAAATAAATACAAACCCCAGGCCAGACTACCTTTAGGTAACAGAGACCTCAGACCAGACTCCCTAAATTAAAACAGACCCCAGACCATAACCTCTAAATTAATACAAACAACAGGCCCTTTTAATACAAACCCAAACAAGACCGACTACTTTCACATCAGCGGCACGGACCTCCGGCAGGCTGTTCCGTCGGGTGAACAGCCTGTCGGATCTGTCCTGCCGCTAGTGAACGTGTTCCCCCAGACTGTCGCTCCGTCCTCATTGACTATAATGGGGCGGGGGCGGAGTTCTGGCGGAGGCATGGCAGCGCAAGGCGAGAGGCTGCCGGAATAAATGTCAAACATGTCGTAGTTTTATTCCGGCAGCCTCTCGCCGTGCGCTGCCGTGCCTCCGCCAGAACTCCGCCCCCGCCCCCATTATAGTCAATGGGGGTGAAGTGGCAGTCCGGGAGCACGCGGTCACTAACGGCAGGATGGATCTGACAGGCTGTTCACCCGACGGAACAGCCTGCTGGAGGTCCGTGCCGCTAGTGTGAAAGTAGCCTAAATACAGATCCCAGACCAGATCCTATTAAGTAAACAAATATATTTTAACGGGCAACTGCACATGTAACTTTTTACATCTTTTGATTGGTAGGGATAGGGGACCCCTACTAAATACCAATACCATGAGGCATAAGTGATCTGCCGAGCACAGTTTCTTCTAGTTAAAAGTGCTGAGAACTTCTACCACTTTTAATGAAAGGTAAGGGGTCTCAGCACCAGGACCCCCACCAATGAAAACATCTTTCTACAAGTTCAGTTGCACACTAAAGAAGATGCAATACCAGGAAGATTTGCTTGCTATTCCGGGAGGTTGGGAAAGTTTCCTCTTTTTCTCTCCTGGACATTCCCAGACAGTTGGCAAGTGTGAAATGAAGAATTAGCAGCAAATGATGGCACATCATTAACCTAATGCTATGCTTCATGTAGATCATAGAGATGCCATATAGTATTCATGCACAAAGAAGCAAAGGCATCCATGACTGCAACTGTGCTATTTCTCCCTTTGGATCAGAGGTGTAGCTGAAGCTGTTGTCATCTACTGGACCTTTGGGCCCATTTCTGTATTAGAACTAGGGCCCAGTGAAGGCTCGTTTCGTATTCTGGTAGACCAGTTCAACCCTGGCAGTTGGAATCAATGTTGGCTGGGACCACCAGAGAATTTCCTTGCATTCTGGTGGACCAGTCCAACCCAGGCAGTTGGAACCAAAGTTGGGCTTGGCCAATTAAAGTACCCCCTAGTAGTCTGTTGGACCAGTCCACCAAGTAGACGCTGATCAATGAGACTCCTATGACGTGTGATTGACGTAAGACAGTAGTCAATGGTCAAATAACCTTTTGAAGGTTAGAACGATCCAAAAATGGACAGCATCACTGTTGCATTGCCCCTACTTAACAGCTTGTTAACTACAATGGTTTTCCCTGTAGACAATAAGTCAGTTGACGTCAGTGTTTATATGTAGAACATGGAAGTCCTTTGTTGATAAGATAGTGCAAAAAAAATTAAATATGTTTAAGTTGCTTGAAGGACTCATGATATTGTCCGCTCAAGACCAACATTTTGGCAAAATTGCCATTGGACCATAAACACGCTTCACTTTCCATCTCTCCATGAATAAATCCCTTTAGAAGAAACTTAAAAATGTCCACATCTCCAATCTGCCAACCTCCTTTCCCTTCTAGCCAAACAGACAACTCATCAAAGTGTTTTCTGTCAATGAGAGTTGTCTATGTGTCTTGACCATGAAGGAGCCATTCCTCATTGACCGGTAATTGATATCAGTCACCAGAGTCTTCTTTTAGAGCAACACAACTGCTACATGAAAGACCAAGTCTTCAAGACCAGAGAAATGAGGGTATCAATGACAGATGGCCCACAATTAATAGCTACCAACTTTACAATATGCTGTGCAACAGTGTGCTGAGACTACAATTATCAGTGTGGACTGAAACCGAACCCTAGTAGTGTAGCTGTAGGGGATGCAAAGGTATCAGTTGCACTTGGGTTCTGGTGCAACTAATGAGGGCACATCATCTCTTAAATAGACTTTCATGTTTCGGGGTCCTGTTATAGAACTTGCACTGAACTTCAAGTTATGCCTTTGCCAAATCCTATGTGATGTCCAGTCCACCTATCCACATGCGTTCAAAATTCTTATTTATAACCAAGATACCCAAGACAAAAGTGCAGATACTGAATCACACTGTGAGGAGAATGGTTATCTAAAGAAAGAACTGATACTAGAAAACAGTAGTTCTAATTCAGTTAAGAAGAAATGTCAAACATCTCAGATTCTGTGAGGAGATATACTTGAGTTACACAGGAGGGATCTTACTCATCATTTATTATTTTATATTCCTTGGTAAGACGATTTTTATCAGTTTATATAATTTGCTATAAAATGAAACATAATGATGACAGTTTCTTCACATCTTGTGGTCCAACAGCTGTCAAGAATAGGGAAAATAAAATGTCCTAAAAACATTTTAAGCCACAATTGTCCAATGTTTCAAAAATTTTGGGCTCAATTTGGGGGACTGCAACCGGATTTCTAAAAGTTTTAGAAATCTTGTAAAGTTCTAAATTAAAATGGTTCTCCATAGGAAACCTTATTTTTTTATATACCCTATTAGATGTCCTTTGTTCAGGGTCCTCATCTGTTGGGCAGAGTGGAGAGGGGTTACCTAGAATTTCACTTGCTCAAGAGGACCTGTACCTTCAGGCATTACACAGAACATGCAGCCACACAAAATAGCAATGTGTAATGCTTAGTTTCTCCTGCGGGGGCACCGCAGGGAAGCTGAACACTTACTTTCAGGTTTCTCCACAATTTACAGCTGATTGCTGTAGGCCCAACATGAAGACACTTCGTGATTAACGTATTGCCAAGAGGCCATTCTAACAAGTCAAGATTGTCCATAGCACAGAACACCTTTAAAGTGGTGCTTGTGACTACTTTTGACCAATATTGGATCACTGAATCAGACATTTTTCCATATGTTTGCTCAGGTTTCTTGATGATGTTAAAAATTTGGAGGGGTTGCAGATTACATTGGAGACAAGGGTATACCCATTATAGAGAAACCTTCTTTAGCTTCTGTGGGACTCATGGACGTAGGGACCAGCTCCAGATGACAATCCTCATTCCCAATGGGCAGTTTGAAGCATTTTAACCTCCTTATTTCCAGGAACACTACAATATAGATGAGCAGTCTATAGCTCCCTTCTTATTGAAAACTGGTGGAATGCAGATAGAGCAAACATGAGCCATGTTTTCCTTTCTCCAGGATGGGTGGTGTTGGATGATGTGAACCAGTCACAAGACTACCAGTCACACTTCTCAGACTACCTGGTGGTTCCAAGGCACTTCTAGCTGCCCTCAGATTAGCCAGCACTTCTCAAGTGACCAGGGCTGTCCAATCCAAAGGCAGAAAGTGTCATGGACTACCAAATTCACAGCATGCATCAGGTAGTCTAAGAAGAGGTGCGCCATCTTGGATGACAGAAGAGTTTCCCTGGAACTGGTGGATTTTCAGATGAAAAGGAGGGCACCAGTTAAGTGTTCTGCTCATTCCCCAGTTAATGTGATTTTTTTTTTCTTGAACTGGAGGGTTGCTTTTAGCTTACCATAGATGTAATGATCAGAGGAACCTGCCAGGTTCATCTTGCCCAAATAACAGGCCATATCAAAACCTGACAAACTACTGGGATGATAGAAGTCAACCTAAAAAAGCCAAATTTAGGCTGGGTTTTACACGTCTGTCACAGGAGAAGAAAACCTGAAATGACTGAGAGCTGGATCCATGATATGATAAACACTTAAAGAACCCGACAGACACCATTGAGATCTATAAGTTTCATCATGCTGAACTATGTTTTTCCACTAAATATGAGAGAACCTTCAATGGAGGCTCCAGTCCTGACGCCACAAATGTGAACTTAGCTTAACTTTGAGGGCAACACAGGACACAAGTGATGAGTGATGAGAAAAGTCTACAGAACCAGAACATGGTGTATTGTGATGCCTGGAGAAGTGGAGGAAAGACTAGGGGAAGACTGTGCCAAGAGGACAATACCAGGAAAGATTTGTCTTGGAAATCTCAAGTAGGTAACAGCAATACATTAGGTTACGGCAGGACAGTGCTAAAGAGGTAACCCAAATATTATAGCAATATAAATAGCTGGGTTACAGCAGGAGGGAGTTGAGGTAAAATGGAAGAAGTCAGGAGTGGTGACTTCCACCCATACAATAAGAAAGCTAATGCTATGTCGGTCATAAAAGGACATCTGTCAGCAGTTTTATACCTATGACACTGGCTGACCTGTTACATGTGCGCTTAGCAGCTGAAGACATCTGTGTTTGTCCCATGTCCATATGTGCCCACATTGCTGAGAAAAAAGATGTTTTAATATATCCAAATGAGCCTCTAGGAGCAACGGGGGCGTTGCCGTTACACCTAGAGGCTCAGCTCTCCCTGTAACTGCTGCGCCCTCCTCACTTTAATTAACAGGACCAGGCCATGACGTCTCCTAAAGTCAATCAAAGTGCAGAGGTTGTGCCAATTGTAGAAAGAGCGGAGCCTCTAGGTGTAATGGTAATGCCCCCGTTGCTCCTAGAGGCTTATTTGCATATATTAAAACTTCATCATTCTCAGCAATGCGGGCACATATAAACATTGGACCAGCACAGATGCCTTCAGCTGCCAAGCGCACATGTAACAGGTCAGCCAGTGTCATAGGTACAAAACTGCTGACAGATGCCCTTTAAGAAGGGATCAGAAAGATTCGTGACCGCTAGGGACTAACAACTGCGAACATGGAAGAGAAGGAGTCCTCTTAGCAAACATCAGCTTGGCCCCTATTATGCAGCTATTATTTTCCACCACAAACAGAAGGAGCTGAAGTCTGTTCCATGATCTTCATCCAATTTCCATCCATTTTTACTTTTTTTTTTCCCAATTGAGCTCATCTGGGGGGGGGGGATGGGTCCTGCACTGGTATTTGGCAAACAATAGTAAAGAGGAGACTGTCCCTCTCTCTGGAGGATCTGTCCTGTCCTGCATCACACAGACAACCCATAGATGTGAATGGACACTGTGTAATGCATCATGTCCCCAATGGTGGCGCTGCAGGGAAACTGGACACTGGTCACCAGGTTCCCCACAGGTTATAGATGATCACTGAGGGTCCCAGATACTGTGTTATAAGATAGTCTAAGCACTCTGGTCTAAAGCAAGCCGACTCTCTCACAGGGTCCAGTAACGTTTCTTGGATGGTACAACCAGCTGTGAATACCAAGGCTTCTCTTGTGCTGCAACCTTTTCCAAAAATGCACTACCCTGGCAATCAGACCTAAAGGAATTGTGCCAGGATTTATGTAAAAAAATGAAATGGAAACATCATGTAGTACATGGTAATCTCTTTGTAACAGTGTTAGAACCAGCCCTGTACCTGGATCCAGAGATCGCCTTAATTTCTCCAATTACTCTGATAGATGTATTTCAAGCTGGCAGCTCAGTAGGTGTGTCCTTTCTGCTGCAGCTCTCTCCCTATCACAGCTCAGGGGGTGTGTCCTTTCTGCTGCAGCTCTCTCCCTATCACAGCTCAGTGGGAGTGTCCTTTCTGCTGCAGCTCCCTCCCTATCACAGCTCAGTGGGACTTTCCTTTCCACTGCAGCTCTCTTCCTATCACAGCTCAGTGAGAGTGTCCTTTCTGCTGCAGCTCTTTCCCTATCACAGCTCAGCGGGTGTTTCCTTTCTGCTGCTGCTCTCTCCCTATCACAGCTCAGTGGGAGTGTCCTTTCTGCTGCAGCTCTCTCCCTATCACAGCTCAGCGGGTGTTTCCTTTCTGCTGCAGCTCTCTGCCTATCACAGCTCAGTGGGAGTGTCCTTTCTGCTGCAGCTCTCTCCCTATCACAGCTCAGTGGGTGTGTCCTTTCTGCTGCAGATTTCTCCCCATCACAGCTCAGTGGGACTTTCCTTTCCGCTGCAGCTCTCTCCCTATCACAGCTCAGTGGGTGTGTCCTTTCTGCTGCAGCTCTCTCCCTATCACAGCTCAGTGGGAGTGTCCTTTCTGCTGCAGATCTCTCCCTATCACAGCTCAGTGGGACTTTCCTTTCCGCTGCAGCTCTTTTCCTGTACCTGTCACAACTTCTAAGTGCAGATAGGGCTGGTGGCAGTTAATGGATGGAATCGAGCATGTACGACCACCTCAGTAGGTGGACATACACATTACTATACAGATTAAAAACACCTGGGGGCGCCATTATAATGAAGTAAAGAGAATATATCAGAACTAGTTTTACATGATAAATTATATTAAAATAAAATGTAACTGGGGCACAACCCATTAAATCTCAATATCCTGAAAATACATATGTATACCATATGGCCTCTTTAAACTGGTTTTATAGCCTTTGGCTTAGTCATTCATTACCTCATCCTCTCTCACCTACACCTGCCCTTTACAACTTATTTAATATTCATTCACAATAGTCGTACTACTTCCTTCTATTTGTCCTGTGCCCTTCTCAGGTTCAGTTTTCCTGGCTGACTGGTTTTTAGATAAATAAATTAAAGAGAAATAGAAAAAGAAAGAAAAAAGAAAATGAGATAGATAGATAGATAGATAGATAATAAATAGATAATATAGGATAGATAGATAGATAGATAGATAGATAGATAGATAAATGGATAAATAGATAGATAGACAAGGCCTTTTCCAGCATGATGGACACCACGTCACAACTCACAAGGCAAACGTTATAGCTAAGTGGCTTGGTGAGCAGAACATTAAAATTTGGGGCCCATGTCCAGGAAACTCCCCAGATCTCAATCCCCCATACAGAACTTTTGGCCGATCCTCAAAAAACGGGTGGACAAAAAAAAAACAGCAATTGTGATAAACTCCAAGCACTGATCAGACAAGAACGGGTTGTCATCAGCCGTGGCTTAGCAGGAGGGCAGAGTTGGGCCTGATTTGTTAAGAGGCATCTGTCTCTTAAGGGGGTTGACCCATGAAAACTAAAATAAAGAGTTATTCGAAAAAAATTATGTGTATAGCGCCACCTGCTGTCTGTTCTTTTTCTTATTTCTTTGCCCTGCTCACTGAGAAGGTCGCACATGCTCAGTTTCATCCTTCAACTGCCTCCTGAGCTGTGATAGGGAGAGCTGAGACACGCCTCCTGAGCTGTGATAGGGAGAGCTGAGACACGCCCCCTGAGCTGCAGCAGAATGGACACGCCCCCTGAGCTGTCAGCTTTATATCTAGTCTAGCAGAGCAATGACTGGGGGGATCTCTGGACCCATGTGCGGTACAGGGCTGGTTCTAGCTTTGTTAGAGATTTTCATCTTTACATTGGTGATGGGATAGCCCCTTTAATAATTTAGGTGCATCTCACACCAGTGCAGGGAGATCAAGATTGGCATATGAAGGCGCCGGTCTGGATAAATGTCCCTGAGTGAGTTTTTGGATTTGTCAAGAAAATGTAAAAAAAAACTTCTGAAATGCTTATAATTGTATTTCAGTGTAACATAGAAACTCCCGACAAAAAGATCCAAAAACACTGAAGCAGAAAACTTAGTGAAAATCTAAATTTGTGTCAAGACATTAAATATAGAAACACATAGAAACAATATAAAAACATGTCTGTTTTCATTTAGAAACAGCGCCACCCCTGTCCACAGGATGTGTCTGGCATTGCAGCCATCATACATACTGCACACCACCTGCGGACAGGGGTGGCGCTGTTTTTGGAAGTACGCAGCTATGAGACATAAGTGATGTGCGTTTACTGGAGGGACGTGAAAGAGGCCAGATTATAATATCCAGGGGCCGGCGTCTGATATTGTTAATCGTAACGCACGGTCTCTACCTGCATTTCCCGCGCCTTTGTTCTCCTTGAACAAGCAGCAGTATTACAGAACAAGGATCCTGTCTATGTGGGAAAATCAAAGGATAGGCCAACATGCCCTTTGCCAGAAAAAAAAAATATTGTTTTCGCTATAGGGCTCCGGAGTGTGCCAAGGCACACATTAGACTGAGTCATTCTTAACGCTCGGTCCCGTGGTGATCACAGATCATTTCCCATGACTTGCCGGGTGACATACGCCCAGGTAGAGCGGTGTTTACACACTCATTCAATACTCATGACCTCAGGAGCAAGAACGCGAACCTCCGGCGAGCGGAGGGAAAAAAAGGCGCGCTTATTCTACGGCGAGAGAAGAATGGGCTGACTGCAGACCGCGGGTAATGTGTAAGGCTGCAAATATGCGAGGCACCTCTCCTGGCGGGAACAGAGCGCCGCATTGTGCGAACCTTGCCAAAGCCTGATCGTTAACCCCTTCATTCCTCCAATAATTTTCAGAAAAACCTGAAGCTCGCCCTCCTGCTGTCGCCTTCTGGGTCTAAGCGTAGCCGCGGCATCCTAAACACGCTCTGCATAGACAGAGGTCACGGTCAGAGGGCCCAATGCAATAACAAAAAATGTTAAGGGGACCTGTCGCTATGAAAATGCGAAATAGTCTGCAGACGGCACGTTATAGAGCAGGAAGAGCTGAGCAGATTGATATATAGTTTTATGGGGAAAGATTCTGTATATTTTGCAATTTATTCATTTAAATTCCTGCTCTCGAGTCCAGGAGGCGGTCCTATCAGTGATTGACAGCTTTCCCTCTATGACTGTGTATACAGAGAGAGCTGTCAATCACTGATAGGACCGCCTCCTGGACTCGAGAGCTGGAATTTAAATGAATAAATTACAAAATATGCTGAATCTTTCCCCATAAAACTACAGTATATATCAATCTGCTCAGCTCTTCCTGCTCTATAACATGTCATCTGCAGATTATTTCTCAGTTTCATAGTGACAGGTTCCCTTTAAAGAGGTGATCTGGGCTCAGGAGAAAGGTCCTACAGCTAATGGATATGGGGAGTTTAGTATAGCCCTAATCACAGTAATTTTATCTCTTTTATACCAGTTTCTCTGCTTCGTCTGCGCTGCTCTTCTGGCTTTCCTGGAGTGGGGCATGCACGTAGTTTCAGTGATCCATTGGAAGTACAGTTGGATAGCTGTGCAGAAGGGTAAGAGTATGCTAAAATCTGGTGCCATAAATGTCTACAGCTGCCCATCTAGCTCTCTTCTAAACTCTCTTTCAACCAAGAGAAATTTCTTCCAACTTTACCGTACTATCACAGATGTTCCTGTGACAGGTGCCGGGAGATCTGTGGGACTGGCAACACATGGTTTGATCTGAAAGGTTCCTTGTGGATCAATTCGTGCTGTGTTGTTTCTGGTAATGGCCGCACCCCTTGCCTCAGGTGTTGCTTATGTGGTCATTTATCCTTCCCTATTTATTGTGGCTTTTCCCACCTTGCTGTGCAGTTTATAGCTTCAGTCTGGTGTTTGGATCTCGGCAGAGTTCCTGTGCTTCTATTGCCTTTTGTAGTTAAGTGTCTTCTTCCCCTTTTGTTTATTGTTTGGGTTTTCTTGTGTTGCTCTTTTCCCTGTCATTTGGGTTAAGGCATAAGGGAGACTCCTGTTCGTCCTACCTTTTTGGAGGAACAGGTTGTCTCTTGTCCTGACATTAGTACCGGGCTACTACAGGGTGAATTAGGACTTTATGTTCCTGTGTATGAACTCACCTACCTCTGGGGGGTCAGTTCATATTGGCAGTCAGTCAGGACTTTGATTAGGGTTTCTCTAGGAGGTGACCAGCTCATTTTCTTTAGTGTCCAGGCCTTTTCCCTTCACCCCTTTTCCTCCTACGTTTGGTGTAGGTTTCCCTTCCACACCGAGACGTGACACATACACATGCAAACCTGGCGTTCTTAAAGGGCGACTGTCAGCAGTATTGTCCATGATAAACTGCTGACAGTGCTAGGTAGGGCCTGGGGAGACCAGTACAAATTTAGGGGGTAATTTATCAAATAAAAATATGCCTAAATTATGTGTATTTCTCGAGCAGATTGCAGCACAAAGATCCTTTGCGCTGGAATCTGCACCTTTTCCCTGCTTATGCTGGGTCTAAAAAAGGGGGCATTGTGTAGGCAGGGAAGGGGATTGGCCGTAAGGCCCGTCTCATTTATCATTTTTTATGACCGTTTTAGACACAGAAAATTGTCTAAATCTAATCCAGCAAGGGAGCTGTCTTACATTTAGACCCGCGGTGGATGCGCCGAAGTTATGTAGAGGCCAGCACCTCTTCATAACTTCAGCGGATTCACCGCCAGCTATAGGGGTTATTAAGACCAGCGTCTAAAACGCTGGTCTTAATAAATTACCCTTTATATTTGTACTGATCTCCCAGCCCCTACCTAGCACTGTCAGCAGTTTTGGCCATACCTTTAAGAAGGTACAGTGCAGAATAAAACTTCATGTCCTCACTACTCCTGATGAGAGTAGTTCCACAAAAACTATGAGGGTCATTTCCTTCCCAGAAATAGACCTGTATTAGGCGTATTTCTGGCACAAATTGTGGCACAAAGGTTATTTACGCCGCAATCTGCGAATTTTCTCCCCCCTCATGCCAGGTCTAAAAAAGTGGGTGCGGTGAGGGACTGGCCAGCAGGCTTGTCTCAGTCATCATTTTCTATGCCTGTTTTGGGCATAGAAAATGGTCTCAATGTAAGACAGCAAGGAAGCGGGCTTACATTTAGACCAGCGCTGGATACGCCCCTTCATAACTTTAGCAGATTCACCACCAGGGCAGGGACTTATTAAGACTGGCGTCTAAAACGCAGGTCTTAATAAATTACCCCCTATATTTGTACTGCTCTCCACAGCGTCTACCTAGCACTGTCAGCAGTTTACTATGGCCAAAACTGCTTACAGACTTCCTTTAAGAAGGTACAGTGTAGAGTAATACTTCTCACTACTCCTGATAATAAAAAGTTCCACAAAAACGATATTTGTACTGCCCCAACCCTTGCCTAGCACTGTCAGCAGTTTTGGCCATGCTAAACTGCTGACAGTGTTAAGTAGGGGTTGGAGAGAGGGACTCCCTTTAAGAACATACAGTGCACAACAAAACTTCATAGTCACAAAGGTATGTTTGTACTGCTCACCCCAGCCCCTACCTAGTACTAACAGTTTAGCATGGTCAAAACTGCTTCCAGATGCCCTTTAAAGGGCATCTGTCAGCAGTTTTGTCCCTATAAGACTGGCTGACCTGTTACATGTGCACTTGGCAGCTGAAGACATCTGTGTTGGTCCCATCATGTTCATATGTTCCTGCATTGCTGAGAAAGGTGAAGTTTTAATATATGCAAATCAGCCTCCAGGAGCAACAAAGGAGTTGGCGTTACACTTAAAGTCTCTGCTCTCTCTGCAACTGTCGCATCCTCTGCACTATGATTGACAAGGCCGGGCAGTGAAAGTGTGATCATACCTGGCCCTGACTTCTCCTAAAGTGCAGAGGGTGCGGCAATTGTAGAGAGAGCACAGCCTTTAAGTGTAACTGCAACGCCCCCGTTGCTCCTAGAGGCTCATTTGCATATATTAGAACTTCATCTTTCTCAGCAATGCGGACACATATGAACATGGGACCGACACAGTTGCCTTCAGCTGCCAAGCGCACATGTAACAGGTCAGCCAGTGTCATAGGTACAAAACTGCTGACAGATGCCCTTTAAGAAGTTCATGGAGCAGTAGGGAGCAATCACTTGTATATTTAGCGCATTAATATCCAGCTCACCTAGAGCTTGTGATGAATAAATCTTGTAATCTTCAGTTCATCTATTCTTTATTTCATCTCAAGAAGATATAATACATTAGGACGCGTTTCGGCCAGTCCAGCCTTCGTCAGCTCACCTTCGTCACCTAGGGCTCATGCACACGGCCTTGTTAAGGATCTGTAATGTGGGCATATATGGCCTCCATATAGACATGCAGCAGGTAAACTTGTGCAGTTTGCATTACATGGTATAGGGTGATAACAGCCACCTCTGTGTATATCACCAATGGTAATAAAGTTATGTATACCGCAATCCGCCTGCTATGAAGGCTACACTTTTCAACTCCATTAAAATATCATAAAGGGGCCACCTTGTGATCCTAATCCCTTCTGTCTGGGAACTCTGGAGTTTTAAGATGTTGACATGTAAAGGCCATTACATAATCTCTTCATTCAACAGTCAAAAGGCATTAAAAATGAAAGCGGTAATCTGTACAGTAAATATTAAGGAGGAATAATATCGTCAATTTCACATCCCGCCACATAAAAGCGCCTTTCATTTTCAGACTAAATAACAACTTTAATAAAGCACTTTATACGCTGACAGCGTTTGCTTTGGATGAACACAGAGCAGCCGGCGAGGAGAAGATTGTATCAAGGTCGAGCAGCTACAAGGTTATGAAACCAGACGTTCTCCTCCGAGTCTCATGGACGGGAGCGCTGCCTCGCTGACGACCTGCTTCCAAAAATGGCATCAAGTCTACCGCAAATGTACAGGCAGTACAGGTAGTGCAAAGAGCGCCTACGGCAGTGGCTCAGTGGTTAGCACTCGAAGTGCTGAGGTCCTGGGTTCGAATCCAACCAAGGACAACATCTGCATGGAGTTTGTAGGTCCTCCCTGTGTTTGCCTGGGTTTCCTTCCTGATAGGAAGTTTAGATTGTGAGCCCCACTGGGGACGGTAAGTGATGATAATGTCTGTACAGCGTTGTGGAATATGCCAGCGCTATATAAGTGACTGAAATAAAATAATAATTAATAGTAAATCTTACTGTACAGGTAAATAATGCTGTTATATATTACTCCTTAAAGCAGTGTCACACATATACAGCCACTGGCATAGTGTTCTCTAAAATAGTGCTATAGATGTAGCTGCCCTAAGGTAACGCTCAGGGCCGTCTTTACCAAGGGGCAAAAGGGGCAGCTGCCCTGGGCCCAGTTGCTCCTGGGGGGCCCAAGGCAGCTGCCTCTTGAGCCCTGCTAGCTACTGCCCGGGGAGTCAGGCTGTCGGCTACACAGGCATCATGATCGTACTGTGTTAATGATCTTAATTCTAGGACCTTAATGAGTTTTGATCTAGGACCTTAATGACATCATTACCATGTGACCAGTAACCTAGCAATTACTGGTCACATGGCTATGAGGTCATCACAGGTCCTGTGGAGTGTTGCAGAAGTTAACTGTGGAGCTTTTTTGTGTAAAGATTACATCAGAAAAAGGTGACAGGGGCTGTTATGTTAATATACTGTAAACTACTGTACAGTGGGGTGCTGTATACTGTGTGGTGGGCTGTATACTGTGTGGTGGGCTGTATATTGTGTGGTGGGCTGTATATTGTGTGGTGGGCTATATATTGTGTAATGGGCTGTATATTGTGTGGTGGGCTGTATACTGGAGGGGGGGGGGCTGTATACTGTGTGGGGGCCTGTATAATGTGTGGTGGGCTGTATACTGTGTGGTGGGCTGTATACTGTGTGGTGGTCTGTATACTGTGTGGTGGGCTGTATATTGTGTGGTGGGCTGTATATTGTGTGGTGGGCTATATATTGTGTAATGGGCTGTATATTGTGTGGTGGGCTGTATAATGGAGGGGGGGGCTGTATACTGTGTGGGGGCCTGTATAATGTGTGGTGGGCTGTATACTGTGTGGTGGGCTGTATACTGTGGGGGGCCTGTATAGTGTGGGGGGGCCTGTATAGTGGGGGGGAGTGCTATACTGCTGTACTGTATAGTGTGGGGGGCTGTATACTGTGGGTGCGGTATAGTGTGGAGTGCTATACTGCTGTACTGTATAGTTTGGGGTGCTGTATACAGTGAGGTGTTGTATACTGTGAGGTGTTGTATACTGTGGGTTGCTCTATACTGTGGGCTGCTATACTCCTCTACTATATACTGTGGGGTACTGTATAGTGTGGGGTGCTAAACTGCATACTGTGTGGTGCTGTATACTATAGGGTGCTATACTACATACTGTGGGGTGCTGGGGTGCGCCGAGCCCTGGTCTCCTTCCTGCAGAGCGGTGCCCACTTCCAGCCTGAGCCCAGAGCACTGATCCTGAGCTGCTGGAGTCTTCAGAACTGGAAGTATTTACAGTCATTCACTGTACTCTACCAGATGTGTGGATTTTTTGTGTGTTGTGGTGGAGGGCGGGATTGCCTGCTAAGGTGTGGGAAGGCGGGATCCAGGGGGCCCAAGGACATTTTTGCCCAGGGTCCAATCAATATTAAAGACGGCCCTGGTAACGCTGAAATAGTGCTATATACATAGATGTAGCTGCCCCAATGTAACGCTGAAATAGTGCTATATACATAGATGTAGCTGCCCCAATGTAACGCTATAATAGTGCTATATACATAGATGTAGCTGCCCCAATGTAACGCTAAAATAGTGCTATATACATAGATGTAGCTGCCCCAATGTAACGCTATAATAGTGCTATATACATAGATGTAGCTGCCCCAATGTAACGCTATAATAGTGCTATATACATAGATGTAGCTGCCCCAATGTAACACTATAATAGTGCTATATACATAGATGTAGCTGCCCCAATGTAACGCTATAATAGTGCTATATACATAGATGTAGCTGCCCCAATGTAACGCTAAAATAGTGCTATATACATAGATGTAGCTGCCCCAATGTAACGCTATAATAGTGCTATATACATAGATGTAGCTGCCCCAATGTAACGCTATAATAGTGCTATATACATAGATGTAGCTGCCCCAATGTAACGCTATAATAGTGCTATATACATAGATGTAGCTGCCCCAATGTAACGCTATAATAGTGCTATATACATAGATGTAGCTGCCCCAATGTAACGCTGAAATAGTGCTATATACATAGATGTAGCTGCCCGAATGTAACGCTATAATAATGCTATATACATAGATGTAGCTGCCCGAATGTAACGCTATAATAGTGCTATATACATAGATGTAGCTGCCCCAATGTAACGCTATAATAGTGCTATATACATAGATGTAGCTGCCCCAATGTAACGCTATAATAATGCTATATACATAGATGTAGCTGCCCCAATGTAACGCTGAAATAGTGCTATATACATAGATGTAGCTGCCCCAATGTAACGCTATAATAGTGCTATATACATAGATGTAGCTGCCCCAATGTAACGCTATAATAGTGCTATATACATAGATGTAGCTGCCCCAATGTAACGCTATAATAGTGCTATATACATAGATGTAGCTGCCCCAAAGTGACATACATATCGTAGACCCCAAAACAACATCATAAAATAATCCTTTAATAGTCCCACCATGGGGGAAATTTACAGTATTACACCAGCATAGAGAATACAAAAACTCCAAAATAAAGGCATTACAGTACAGGGTATAGATAAAAAATGTACAGAAAAAATGTTACCGTATCATAGGATAATGCCCCAGAAAAACAGTGCTACCTAAAATAGTGTCAGAAATATAGTGCCGTCAGTATAGTACTGCCTAACATGGTAGCAAAAAAATAATAATGCCGTCATAGTGTCAAAGATATAGAGCCAATGATAATGTGTTCCCTAAAATAGTGGGATACATACAGTATATCTGCCCCCAAAGTAACACCATGAAAAGCCCTGCAATAGTGCGTAATGCGTAAGGACAGAGTACAGTATAAAGAGTGATACGTATAGTACCTTAAGTATAGTTCCACCTAAAATAGTGGCATACATCTAGCAGCTCGCAACATAGCATAATTCCTAATGCCTTTCATAAAATAGTGGGAGAAATAGAGCTACCGAAAATAGTGACAGATAAATAATGCCGCCATATAGTGCCTATTAAAGCAGTTTAACATAGATAGAGTCATTGGTATAACGTCCCCCTGGTAGACTGAAGGCTAAAATTAGGGCGAATCTTTCAAAGTGAAAGGCAGGGCGGGGAGCCTGGGGCACACTTACAGCGGGCTTGTCCAGTCTGGTTGGTAAAATGAAAGTCTTGTCATGGAGGATACTGTTGGATACTGCGGTAACCAACCTCCGCACATACAGTCCTGCATACTTTTTGCAAATATGTCCTCCCGCAATTCTATGCACTCGCTTTGCTTTGTTGGACCGATAGATTGAACCATCTGGTTCTTCTTGGTTCGTGAACAGAATGCCAAAACCACAGTGAAGACTGAAACTCATACAGGCAGAGCAGTAGGTAAAAAGTAGGTGGGAAGTGGATCGTGACCCAGAATAAAGTGCTCTTCAGGGTCTATGTAGAATTGTCCTGGTGGACGCTATAATATAGGGAGCTGAGGAGAGCGCACACAGGCACGAGAGCTCGCATCTGCAGAAACCAATGAGAAGAAATCCATCCTCAGAACGGTGATACAGTTGAATACTGTGGCGAGGGAGGCAGCATTATGTGCTGCACTGTGGCATTTGGTTCTGCAGGGGCGGTATTTTGTGCTATATGATTTAGGAAGGAACCAAAAACGGTGACATAGCCTGAACTGCCCTGTGACAGAAGTAGCAGTCGCCCCCGGGCCCTAGAGTCTGTAAGGGCCCAAGGGTTCCTCTCCACCATTGTTATAACCGAGCACATGGTAGGTGAGGGGCCCAGTTGTGTCATTTTACACCTCTGCCTATGACAGCTATGTATAGCACAGTAACTAACATCACTCTTGTGATTGGCTGTCCCTAAAAAGGGGGAGGAGCTTGCACATGCAGCAGGAAGGTAGTCACTCCCAAGAGGTCCCAGGTCTCGTAGGTTTGTTATATTATGTTTCTGGCATAAAACCAATCATCACAACACAAATAATATACAATACCCTACTTAGAAACCTCCCATTTCTGATCCCTACTATTTCCTCATGGGGTGGAGCGCCCTTTTAACTTTACCATTCCAGACTATACTATACTATACTAACAGGGGTCCTATGACACGGCCTACCATCGCCTCCATCTCAGACGTGTCACGAAATGGAAATAAACCCGAAGAGAGATGGTCCGGAATGATCCGTCTGGGGGCGGCGGAGGGGATCGGGGAGACAAGTTTATTTTAAACCTTTTAAAGGGATTAGCTTTACAGCGTCAGTAAACTTTGTGACCTGATGTTTGAGGTCACAGCCACTGCCCTGATTTGCCCCTTATCTCCTTGGGTTCTTCTAGAAGGGATGCAAGTGCGGCAGGTGTCACATGTCACAGGAGACAGGAGTTCCGGGAGAAGAAGATGAGTTCCTGGACGTGTCAGGTCAATGACCGCTCGCTGCCTCGCTCACCCATTGAAAGGTTTTCCAAGTGCAGCGCCATCAAAGTGCTCGTCGCAATGTTCTCTTCAACTTTGGTTTATTTTGTCTCCGGTTCCTAAACAGTGGAAGGGAAGTCTATATACAGTGCCCCGTGTTTGTTTAACATTCAGCCGGAGCTTGTATTATCCTACACGCCGAGAGCGGTGAGCGGGGGCCTACCGGACGCCAAGCCTTGCAACCACCACTGGATCCTATGCCTGTAGTAGCTGCCCGTGCACTTTAGATCAGACAAAAAGCTATCCCTTCTGACTCCTCTATATACTGTATATATACATGCATGCTTGGCCCGTTGCCAAACACTGCCTTATGTCCAATCAGATGCATTAGATTTCAACATTTCTCCCCCCCCCCACCTCATTCGCCGGGACACCTCCATACACATTAGATCAACATCCTCCGGGACTCTGTTGCAAAACTACAACACCCACCATGCTCCATTCACTCACATGGGAGTCTTGAGCAAATGTGCATGCTGGGGGTTGTAGTTTCACAAGAGCTGGAGTGCCGGAAGATGCTGCGTTAGATGGTTGGCCAGCCGGGGTTGGGCAGAGCAGAAGAGACGTGTCCCGCTAGCACTAGTTCAGGGGTGAAATTACCTTCAACTACTCCTGCTGCTGTGAAACTACAACTCCCAGTGTGCAGACTTGCTTGGTTGCTCTCAGAACAGAATTCAATGGAGGATATTGGGAGTTGGAGGTTGTTAACCCACACTTAATGAACATTTCTCCCACTATGAAAAACATAGCTGCTTTCTTCCAAAAACTGGCACCCCGCCTGACTACAGGTTGTGTGTGTGATATTGCAGCTCAGCCCTATGCATTTTAATAGCGCTGAGCTGCAATACCAGATACAACCTGTAGTCAGGTGTGGTGCTGTTTTTAAAATAAAGCATTATTTTTTTTTTTAACACACTGGTCTCTCCTATAACACACATAGAAACTTTACAGAGATGTCATCATGTATGGTGGCTCGGGTCATGGAGGACAGGTAATAGGTCCAGACATAAGAAAGAAGAACCTCAATGGACCATGGACCAATGTCTTCAGTCAATGATCCCACTGGTTGTCTGGTAGAGGTGGGGGGGGGGGGGGGTCTTCATTCAGGATCCTCATCTTTGACTTTGGAGGACCCAGCAGGTCACAGCCCATAGACTTCAGTGAATACTTTGTAATTCCCCACTTGCCCTGTGGTGGCGCTGCAGGGAATACAAGTACCTACTTGAAAATCGCTATGATTCCAGCAGCAGGAATCCTTGCGATCAGTCTATCACCAGGGCCTCCTAACATAAAGGGATTGTCCAAAACAGAAAACCCCTTTAAATTATAGGGTTATTTCCACCTTAATGGACTATCCTCAGGGTATGTCGTAAATGTCTGATACCCGCACCTATATCCAGATTAGGGGTCCCGCAGAACCGGCCCTGTCTGGTAACCTCCAGGTGGGGGCGGAATGAAGGGGTCTCTGTACATGTACTCAACTCTCTCCATTCAGTTCTACAGGAGTTACGGAAACAGCCGAACAAGCGGTAAGACTACCCCTTTAAATTATGGAAGAATTCGTACCCTAGAAATACCCACAGTATATGCCATAAATGTCTGATCCCGCCTCTGGGACCTGCACTTATTTCCAAACTGTCAGCTCCCCGCACCCCCGACCGGCCTAGAAAGAATGAATGGAAAGGTGGCTGCACGTATAAGGTGTCCTCTCCATTCACTTCTATGGGAAACAGTGGGGCAAGCCGTCACCTCTCCAGGAGGGATGGGGGTTGGAAGACTCCCTTTCTGGAAATAGGTGCAGGTCCCATAGGGTGCACCCACATCTAGCAGACATTTATAGAATATGCTAAAGGTATTTCTAAGGTGGAAATACCCCTTTAATTTAAAGGGGTTGCTGGCTGCTTGCTCATCTGTTTCCGTAACTCCCATAGAAGTGAATGGAGGAAACCACCTACGTGTGCAGTCACCACCTTACAGGGGTGGGGGGGAGATAGGTGCAGATCTCTCAGCTACCAGACATGTACGGTATATCCTGTGGACTTGGGTGGGAAGGCCCCTATAAGAAAAATACATTTTGCCATTAATTCTCTTACAATATTAGACTGTAAGCTCCTCCAGAACAAAAGTAATAAATAAAAAATCGGCATAAAACACTAGACTGGTCATCAGTATTGGGTAACACTACCATTATATATGTCTAACTATACTGTCATTTATGTATAACTAGCAGAAGGACCCGGCTTTGCACGGGTATATTTTATCTATTAAAGGGGTTTTCTCGGAATTAAAAAAAATGAAAATACTTAAATAATACTTTATTATAAATATATTCTCAAATAGCTTTCATTATTTATAATGGCTCATTTTGTCTGGGGAGCAATCATCAGAGAAAACAAAATGGCCGCCGTCCTGGATGGACACAGGGATGTCCTCTTAAACAGCTCACTCTCAGACAGCAGCACTGTGATATCTGAGAGCTGCAGGGAGAAAGTCACCGACCCTCCCACCCCTGCAGCTGACAGAAGTTGATTTTTACCTTAATTTTTTCGATCCCCGTTGGCTTGGGGGGTGGGTTAGTGGGACCTGGGGGTGGGGTTTTTAAGTCCGTCTTTTGAGGGTGGCCTGAATGGTCACCCTACCTGCCCACCGATATCCCGTGTCGGCCTCCAGTCCTCCTATTAGCTTCTGGTCCACCCCCTAGTCACTGGTTTCACACCTTTTGCATGCCTGTGCCAGCGGTGCACTGCGCACATGCGGGATCTCGGCAGGTCCTGTGGATGATGCAAGGGACGTGCTGGGCGGGCCAAGGAAGAGGCTTAGGAGGAGTAATGTAGAAAGAAGGCAGAGCAGCCTGGGCACCTACACACCGAACGCCGCACCTGGGCAATTGCGAGCCCTCATTTGCATATGGATTAAACGGCGTTTTTCCTGCTGGTGAAAGTCAGAAGAAAATGACTAAGGTACCGTTTGAATCATGGATACGTGTGCTAGAGAGCCATGTAAGTGGTGTGTAACGTCATATTTTGGTGACAGACTCTCTTTAATAGTGTCATCCACAGCGCCCTGCCCCATTAAAGCTGATCTACAGCAGTGAATAAAAATGTCTGAGTTGTTATGGAAACCTGGTGTAAAACTGTGTGTATGTGGAGACTAAGGGCCTGCGAGCTTCTATTGGCTGATAAGGGACATGTGACCGTGTGTATGGCAGTTGGAATATGTGGAGGAAGACCTGCAGGCTTCTATTGGCTAATGTTGGTCATGTGATGGTGCGGTGCCATATTTGCATTTTTTGGGAATATCTCAGGAACGATACGTGCTAGAGAGCTGAGACCCGGTCTAAAACCTTTACCGGACACCTGTGTGCCAAATTTCGTGATTGCAAATGCGACGGTGCGGATTCCTTTAGCGGACACACACACACTCATCTTTATATATTAGATTAGCTGTACAGCCATATATGTCTAAGGGTATTTTCACACTTGCGTTAAGGTTTTCCGGTATTGAGTTCCGTCCCAGGGGCTCAATACCGAAAAAAAAACTGGTCAGTTTTATCCCCATGCATTCTGAATGGAGAGCAGTCTGTCCAGGATGCATCAGGATGTCTTCAGTTCAGTCACTCTTGTGGTATTTTCTCCGTCCAAAATTCCAGAACACTTGCTGGAATGCCGGAACCCGCTTTATATTCCATTGGAATGCATTAATGCCGGATCCAGCACCAAGTGTTCTGGTAAAACGGATCCGGTTTTCTGGTCTGCGCATGCGCAGACATTTAAAAATGCAAAAATAAATAAATACTGGATCCGTTTTTCCGGATCCGGTGTTTCAGTGCATTTGTTAGACGGTTCCGCATCCGGCTCCGTCTACAAATGCTATCCGTTTGCACACGGATTTCCGGATCCAGCAGGCAGTTCCGGCGACAGAACTGCCTGACAGATCCTCACAATGCAAGTGTGAAAGTACCGTAATTAGCCAGACTGTTATATATGTATAATTAACTATACTGTCATATATGTATGTGTACGGCCATATATGCATAATTAGCTATACCGCCATATGTGTATAATTAGTTATACCACCATATATGTATGTGTACTGCCATATATGCATAATTAGCTATACCGCCATAAATGCATAATTAGGAATACTGCCATATGTGTATAGTTATACCACCATATATGTATAATTATTGTTTAGCCATATATGTATAATAAACTACACCACCATATACAGTATGTATAATTAACTGTACAGCCCTATCTATATATACATATTTAACTATACTGCCATATTTATATAATTAGCTATACCGCTACATATGCATAATTAGCTACCGCCTTATATCGTACAATGTAAGTTAAGTAACAAGTGGCCGCCCGGGAGTCCCTGAAGCGTTCCAGAGCTTGTGATCATTTGTTGCTGCTTTTCAAGTAGGAAATAGGTTACAACTGGTTAATTCTAATACCGCCCTGTACTAACCAGCTGCTGCTGCTGCTCCGGGAGGGGGGGGGGGGGGGGTTAAGCCATTGTGTGCAGCGGCTAAAGGAGACATTTATGAATGGGGCCTGACAATGAGACTGTCACATAAGACAAGTGAAAGTAGCTCAGCCGGCCTCTCAGATCCGTCCTGTCTCACCAATACCGCCCTTCTTCACTTTAATTCCCCTTTTTCGCGGCATGCTTCTCTTTCACGGAGGACGCCTCCTCTCTGCGAGCTCCTTTGTCTCTGCATCTGTCCAGCAGAATATAAGTCGTCAGATCCGCAGATACATTAGGAAAGCCATATTTATTTCCTGGTGCTGGTTCCCTGCACCGCTCCCTCACTGTAAACATCAGGTTTGGCGCCACCTGCAGCCAATCACTCGCCGCAACGGTGACCGGCTCCCCTTGCGTCATGTGACCAATTGTCATGACGTAAAGGGAGTAGGTCATTGTTAAAGGGGTTCATCCGGGAATTAAGAAAATGAAAATACACAAATATTACTTTATTATAAATATATTACCAGATACCTTTCATTAGTTATAATGGCTGGTTTTGTCTGGGGAGCAATTATTAGGAGAAATAAAATGGCTGCCGTCCTATTAGTACACACACAACCTGTCCTGATCACATAGCAGGACACAGCCACATCCCCACCTCCTCTGTGTCCTTCATGTCTCCTCATGAACTCCGCTCCTACAGAGATTCAGCTAAAGATCATATTAAACTGTATTCAGGATCATAACCCCTGACGAGCAGAGCAGAGAGGAGGATGAGGCAGCTGTTTAGCTCAGTGTTGTGAAGTAACTTGTCCTGCTGTGTGATTAGGACAGGTTTTGTGTGTACTAATAGGAGGGAGGCCATTTTATTTCTCCTAATGATTGCTCCCCAGACAAAACGAGCCATTATAACTAATGTAAGGTATTTTGGAATATATTTATAATAAAGTAATAATTACGTATTTTCATTTTACATTTTACAGGACCCTGTGAGCCTCCCCACGGTCCACGCTGAGTCTTCTCTGCTCCTCTGTCATGTTTCCAAATTAGTAAAAAAAAATATATAAAAATAAAATAAAACATTATTTGTAATCCAATACAGATGTCTCATTGACAATATTAGAGCTTGTTATCGGTCATCATTCGTGGTCTGTGGGCAAGAAGAAAATATATAAAAATATATAAATTCTGTGTTTTTTTTTTATCTGGCAATAGTGATTATTTTCCTTCTGTAAATCTTCGCTCTTTCAAATTTACCGTTCCGGTAAGCATATTCATTCTCCGAGTAGATGGGTCTACTTCTATGTATTCGTAGTTTTCAGCAAGATGTCTGTCACCTGTGATCTATGCAGGAGTCTTCAGGACTGTACCACTAAATAGCATGGGCTCACAGACCCTACAGGGGCCGTTGTCCAGGGGGCCGCCAGTGTCCTCCTGGGTACACAACTGCCTGATGCACCAAGCATTAATTAATGCTGGGCACTTTATGTTCCTGGCCGGCAGCTATAGCTGTCCTCAGATGGCAAATTTCTGCGCTGTGGTATTTGGTTCTGCTGGGGCGGTATATCATACTACACTGTAGAATATTGTTCTTATGGAGCGGTATACTGTTCTGCACTATAGTATTTGGTTCTGCTGGGGTGGTATACTGTGCTACACTGTGGAATTTGGTTCTGCGGTATACTGTTCTGCACTGTAGTATTTGGTTCTGCGGTATACTGTGCTGCACTGTAGTATTTGGTTCTGCTGGGGCAGTATACTGTGCTGCACTGTAGTATTTGGTTCTGCTGGGGCAGTATACTGTTCTGCACTGTAGTATTTAGTTCTGCTGGGGCAGTATACTGTTCTGCACTATAGTATTTAGTTCTACTCTGGCGGTAAACTGTGCTGCACTGTAGTATTTGGTTCTGCTGGGGCAGTATACTGTTCTGCACTGTAGTATTTGGTTCTGCTGGGGCAGTATACTGTTCTGCACTGTAGTATTTAGTTCTGCTGGGGTGGTATACTGTTCTGCACTATAGTATTTAGTTCTACTCTGGCGGTAAACTGTGCTGCACTGTAGTACTTGGTTCTGCTGGGGCAGTATACTGTGCTGCACTGTAGTATTTAGTTCTACTCTGGTGGTAAACTGTGCTGCACTGTAGTACTTGGTTCTGCTGGGGCGGTATACTGTGCTGCACTGTAGTATTTGGTTCTGCTGGGGCAGTATACTGTGCTGCACTGTAGTACTTGGTTCTGCTGGGGCAGTATACTGTTCTGCACTGTAATATTTGGTTCTGCTGGGGCGGTAAACTGTGCTGCACTGTAGTATTTGGTTCTGCTGGGGCGGTAAACTGTGCTGCACTGTAGTATTTGGTTCTGCTGGGGCAGTATACTGTGCTGCACTGTAGTATTTAGTTCTACTCTGGTGGTAAACTGTGCTGCACTGTAGTACTTGGTTCTGCTGGGGCGGTATACTGTGCTACACTGTGGAATTTGGTTCTGCGGTATACTGTTCTGCACTGTAGTATTTGGTTCTGCGGTATACTGTGCTGCACTGTAGTATTTGGTTCTGCTGGGGCAGTATACTGTGCTGCACTGTAGTATTTGGTTCTGCTGGGGCAGTATACTGTTCTGCACTGTAGTATTTAGTTCTGCTGGGGCAGTATACTGTTCTGCACTATAGTATTTAGTTCTACTCTGGCGGTAAACTGTGCTGCACTGTAGTATTTGGTTCTGCTGGGGCGGTATACTGTGCTGCACTGTAGTATTTGGTTCTGCTGGGGCAGTATACTGTTCTGCACTGTAGTATTTAGTTCTGCTGGGGTGGTATACTGTTCTGCACTATAGTATTTAGTTCTACTCTGGCGGTAAACTGTGCTGCACTGTAGTACTTGGTTCTGCTGGGGCAGTATACTGTGCTGCACTGTAGTATTTAGTTCTACTCTGGTGGTAAACTGTGCTGCACTGTAGTACTTGGTTCTGCTGGGGCGGTATACTGTGCTGCACTGTAGTATTTGGTTCTGCTGGGGCAGTATACTGTGCTGCACTGTAGTACTTGGTTCTGCTGGGGCAGTATACTGTTCTGCACTGTAATATTTGGTTCTGCTGGGGCGGTAAACTGTGCTGCACTGTAGTATTTGGTTCTGCTGGGGCGGTAAACTGTGCTGCACTGTAGTATTTGGTTCTGCTGGGGCAGTATACTGTGCTGCACTGTAGTATTTAGTTCTACTCTGGTGGTAAACTGTGCTGCACTGTAGTACTTGGTTCTGCTGGGGCGGTATACTGTGCTGCACTGTAGTATTTGGTTCTGCTGGGGCAGTATACTGTGCTGCACTGTAGTACTTGGTTCTGCTGGGGCAGTATACTGTTCTGCACTGTAATATTTGGTTCTGCTGGGGCGGTAAACTGTGCTGCACTGTAGTATTTGGTTCTGCTGGGGCGGTAAACTGTGCTGCACTGTAGTATTTGGTTCTGCTGGGGCAGTATACTGTGCTGCACTGTAGTATTTGGTTCTGCTGGGGCGGTATACTGTGCTGCACTGTAGTATTTGGTTCTGCTGGGGCAGTATACTGTTCTGCACTGTAGTATTTAGTTCTACTCTGGTGGTAAACTGTGCTGCACTGTAGTACTTGGTTCTGCTGGGGCAGTATACTGTGCTGCACTGTAGTACTTGGTTCTGCTGGGGCAGTATACTGTTCTGCACTGTAATATTTGGTTCTGCTGGGGCGGTAAACTGTGCTGCACTGTAGTATTTGGTTCTGCTGGGGCGGTAAACTGTGCTGCACTGTAGTATTTGGTTCTGCTGGGGCAGTATACTGTGCTGCACTGTAGTACTTGGTTCTGCTGGGGCAGTATACTGTTCTGCACTGTAATATTTGGTTCTGCTGGGGCGGTAAACTGTGCTGCACTGTAGTACTTGGTTCTGCTGGGGCGGTATACTGTGCTGCACTGTAGTACTTGGTTCTGCTGGGGCAGTATACTGTTCTGCACTGTAGTATTTGGTTCTGCTGGGGCGGTATACTGTGCTGCACTGTAGTACTTGGTTCTGCTGGGGCGGTATACTGTGCTGCACTGTGGTATTGGGTTCTGCTGGTATCATCATGGCATTTGTGTTTTCTATCTTTTACTTCTACACATATGAATTGTCCTCGGTGAGGAGATAATTGTTGTTATTTCCATATCTACATGACCACTGACCCCGTTTTAGCCTCGCCTCGTTCTGTGTTTTCCAGCAATGTCGCTATTATCGGGTAAAGTTGCGATTATTCTTCATCAGAGTGAGTTTGTCTTGTTGATATTGCACAGTACCCTTTTTTAGCTGGTACACTTTGTACTTTGGGCAGTGCCCGGCTTTTCCTGCCTTCTTTATACAGAGTTATATTTTATAATTAATTTTTCACTTCTGCTTTTGAGCAAACACGGATGTGAGAAATTGGCGTATGTTTGAGAAAAGTTTCTGAACTTCTTTATTTCTGAAAGTTAAAATTCCCCAATCAGTTCCAGGAGGTCCAGTACAGTTTATGATACAATGAAGGTTCTGAACAGGTTCTGGATGGTGGACCCTAAATGCAATCATAATACCACCCACATACAAGTCAAAAATTGAGAAGGATGAGTGCTACCAATACAAATAATGACTTCCATGGCGTAAGAGGAAACTGCTGGACCAGACTAGAGGTACCACTAGGTCTTCAAGGTGGTGGAGGCCCTGGACCATGTGACCCATCTACCCTCCCAATAATCTGGACAAACCACACATTCCTTACACGAGTTGGACTTGCCCATCAGACAGAAGAAAACTATGGTGGGCCCAGGTCTTATGATAATAATTGGCCTTGCCCCAATAAGATCCATGAGGTTCAGCAGAGTTTATGATGCAGTTAAGGTTCTGAACAAGTTCTGGATGGTGGCCCCTAAATGTAGCAACATAATACCACCGACATACAAGTCAACTATTGAGAAGTCTGAGTTCTACCAATATAAGTAGTGGTGGCTCAAGGTGGTAATAATTGGCCCTAGCCCCATTGACGTCCAGCAGAGTTTATGATAGAATTAAAGTTCTGAACAAGTTCTGGATGTTGGGTCCTAAATCTTGGACCAAAGTAACCACCCAAACACAGCTATTGATAAGGGTGATTGCTACAACTTTTTGAGATTAGGTCCTCAGTTTTATTTCTTCTGGTGGTCCAAAGTAAGCCAGTTCTACTCTGCTTATCCCAATCTACATGAAGCGTAAAAGTTTATTTTCCACCAAATTCTGAGAGGACCTCCTGCACACACCCCATTTCAGGTATTCCCACAGGTAGGACTCCTTCACGCATTAAAACCATTGGATGCCTAAATAAGGCTCAGAGTCATGTTCATTTTTTCTCTCTCACACCCCAGCAAATTCTTCACGTGTCAAACATTTGGAGCGGCCAGTAGATCCAGGAGCTCCACATACCACACAGCCAGATGACAATACAGAATGTAAGCTTCCTGCAGTGCGCTCTGTGAATTCCTTTTCTATGTGCTAGAATAGGGGGGTAACATAGACCCCCCACAAACCTTTTCAGTCCTCTGGCATCTTTTCTTGACAAACTGCGCATTAACCTGTATGAATTGTTCCCATGTGGTTTTGTCTTCTGAGATGTTCCGTCCTCACGTGGTGGAAGTGCACAGGTGACGTGGAGGTATTTGGCACATTTGTATTCTGTCTTTCTGTGAATATTTTCGTATTTCCTCCCACACTTTACAGGAACATTATTATTTCACTGGAAACACCTATAGTTTTGACTTTTTACTTGCAGTTTTATATAGTGCCCACATGATACTGGCATACAGCGCTTACATTATGTGGCTGCCCTTGTGCCCATGCCGTAGTCCAGTACACTTAGCCTGTAGGTAGGAAATCCCCAGTCTGTCTCCGCCATTGCATGGCTTGTCCTTCAGAAGCTCCACATTCATCCATAGTCCTCATCAGGTACATCTGGTGAGAGCATCGCTGAATCGTATCCACCAATTACACATTTCATTACATAATGTCCATACAAACAAGGGTTATGACCCCTGACCTCTATACGTGACCTCTCGCTAGATCTAAACCTGGCCTCTGTAGATGCACAAAGGGATCCATGAAGATGGTCAATGGGAGTGCTCAACCATGTCGAAAAGCTTTTAAGAAAATTAAGCCGTAGAGAGTGGCGTAATAGAGGCGCGTTCATGAGTGAAATCCGGGATTTTACTGCTGACCTATCTGCGTGCCACGCGTGTAATCGCGATCTACGTGACCAGCATCTATAGATATGTCATCCATAGGTTGGGACCATGATCGAGTGGCGGTTACAGTCTCACTGTAAAGATGTTATATGTGTGTGAAGTCCTCACCTCATAGATATGAAGGGGGCCCTCTACAGGTTGTGGCAGGTACTGCAGAGGTTCCATATGGGCGCTGATAAAAAAAAACAGGAGGCAGACCGGCAAACAGAACTAATGGACCGGTGGAGCTGGTTTATCTATATAGGTTTTAGATGGAAATGACTACATACAGGCTGCCACCGAGGCATCACTGGTTGGCCTTCTGTGTCACACACCGTCTGGCGGCAGACAGCCCATTATAACAAGCCCCTATTGCAGTGCCATCTCCTAGTGGCGTCACTGCAAGAGGCTCATGAGCACTAGGGGCCCCCCTCCTACAGACCACCAACTACCACTGAATAACATGAAGACCACCATCTGCATCAGCATTACTAAGCGTACTTCTTAAAGGTACAGGTAGAACTTATTAAGCATACACGTGGCCTTATTAACCCTTTCCTCCAAGGTCTCGTCGCTAGAATGGAAAGTGCACAAAACATATTAACTTGGTAAACAAATTAGTCACCATAATAAGTAGAGAGGCCACCTACATATACATATGGAGCGGACCTGAAGGTGACCTTTAACTCCGTGACTCATAGAGGCTTATTACTCGCTCATTGCGATGATGTAGTAGTAGACCTACCTTCTGTCTTATGGAGAACCCGCAGACACTGCTATTAGCAGAATGTTCTGTCTAGTCACAATGTCAGCTCTGCTGCATCTATAGATGAATACATATAAGAGATAGAAGCTGTGGCCGGTGAAGGGGGCTGGAGTCAGTAACCAGGCCAGATGTACAAAATAGTACTGAAGTGCTGAATGGGAGTTGTAGTACATCTAACAGTATCAAAACACAGTTCCAAACAATTCTAAGTGCGTATCATCCCAGATAACAATGTATAGATATAGAAAAAGATGGGGGTTGTAGTACTCCTTCCCTCTTTATCTACAAAGTCTATCTCTGCAGAATCTTACTATTATTTCAATGGTGGCTGTCATTTCCAGCTGATGGGTACAGAATTAAGATACAGCTGGCCAGGACCATGGCCAAGTGTGAAGGTGTATTAGCAATGTCCTTATCACTGCAGTAAAGTTATACAGCTAATACCTTACTGACTGGTCCCAGTGCTCGGCCATGCAGATTCTGGACCTTCTAGTTCTTTCCTTTTCTTTTCCTGGAGTACAATGAAGTAGATATGGTCTTCTCTCTGTTGGCCTTTCAGAGATAGTGATGGTTCTCTACAGCTTAGGCCAATTTCTCTGAGGAGAGAACACACACGGCTTCCTCTCACTTCCTCAGCTAACACACTACTAACTGAGCTAGGTGGACTTAGGCCTCTTTCACACTTGCGTTGTCCGGATCCGGCGTGTACTCCACTTGCCGGATTTACACGCCGGATCCGGAATAACGCAAGTGTACTGAAAGCATTTGAAGACTGATCCGTCTTCAAAATGCTTTCAGTGTTACTATGGCACCCAGGACGCTATTAAAGTCCTGGTTGCCATAGTAGGAGCGGGGAGCGGGGGAGCAGCATACTTACAGTCCGCGCGGCTCCCGGGGCGCTCCAGAATGACGTCAGAGCGCCCCATGCGCATGGATCATGTGATCCATGCGATCACGTGATCCATGCGCTTGGGGCGCCCTGACGTCACTCTGGAGCGCCCCGGGAGCCGCACGGACGGTAAGTATGCTGCTCCCCGCTCCCCACTACACTTTACCATGGCTGCCAGGACTTTAGCGTCCTGGCAGCCATGGTAACCATTGAGAAAAAGCTAAACGTCGCATCCGGCAATGCGCCGAAACGACGTTTAGCTTAAGGCCGGATCCGGATGAATGCCTTTCAATGGGCATTCATTCCGGATCCGGCCTTGCGGCAAGTGTTCCGGATTTTTGGCCGGAGCAAAAAGCGCAGCATGCTGCGCTATTTGCTGCGGCCAAAAAACGTTCCGTACCGGAACGGAAGACATCCTGATGCATCCTGAAGGACGGACTGTCCATTCAGAATGCATTAGGATAATCCTGATCAGTATTCTTCCGGCATAGAGCCCCGACGACGGAACTCTATGCCGGAAGACAAGAACGCAAGTGTGAAAGAGCCCTTAGAGGAGTTGTCCCACAAAAAATATCACATAGCACAGTTTTCAAACCAACACCTGGATCTGAACACTTTTCTAATTGCATGTAATTAAAAATTTAGTATTACCACTGAGCTATTCAATAAAATCTATTTGTAGAACGCCACCTGCTGTCTGTTCTTTTTCTTATTTCTTTGTCCTGCTCACCGAGAAGGCCGCACATGCTCAGTTTCATCCTTCAACTACATAGCTGGAGCTGTGATAGGGTAACAGCTCCTGCAGAAAAGATACGGCCCCTGAGGTGCAGCACTAGACACTCCCCTGAGCTGCCAGCATCACTTAAATCTAGCAGAGCAATGAATGGGGAGATCTCTGGATCCATGTGAAGTCCGGGGCTGGTTCTAGCTTTGTTAGATAGAGATTGTCCTGTACTATATGATGTCTGATTTTCTCCTATCTATATATCTATCTAATCATCATTTAGAAAGCCATTCCAGAAGAGGAAAGGTGGAACCAGCTCCATATTAGGCCTATGCATTTAGAATGAGATGTCATAGAAGCTCCAGGAGGTTCCAGGACTTTTCTCCATATAGCGTATATGATATTATTATAATATTTACATAAGTTCCACCATATTTCCATTTTCCATTCCCGTTGCCTACACTCTATTATCACATTTAATACCTAACACCTAGATGACATCTCATCCTCAATGTTCCCCAAACCAGCCCTACCCATACAGCCCACCCCGTCTCATGTTCCCCTGCACTTACACGACACCATTTCTCGCCTTCATAGTAAAATTGACATCAAAGTCGAGCATTTAAAGACTCAATGTAAAAAGTCCCAGGAGATTTGCGATTCCTGGAAGAGTCGAATCAGCCGTTTTATTTCTTTCTCTTGCAAACGTGCGGGTGACACAATGGGTGGGACAGGTGATAGATGTCCCTGTTACCTGTGATATGAAACCCGAGAGGCAGCGATTACCGAATTAATGACTTAGGCCTGTGACACAAATGATATAAGTGGCAGTCGTGGATGAATGGCCTCTCAGGGATGAATAGGTCCTGGCTGCCGCTCATCCAATATACAGTATGTGTACGAAACAAAAAGAAAAAAAACTAACACACGAGACAAAAAGCTAAGAATGGCTTTGATATCCGAGATTAAAGAGAAGAGTTGAGAGTGGAGGAGTTTGTGGATAATGATCCAGGCTTTCATCAGCGAAACCCAAATTACCGACTACACTCACAACCCTATCATATCCTCTGTGGCGCGGCACAAGTTACTTATTACAGAGCCTCTTCCATACCGTCATCTAACTTTCAGGGAAATGAGGGAAACCAGATCCCGTCTTTTCAATTTTCTTTCTTTTTTTCTAATTTTCGCCTTTTTTCTCCGGGGAGGGATCAGCTGTCGGAAACACATGCCTGACCATAGACAAAAACAGAGGGAGAGAATAAGAGTCCTACGTGAACACACTGACCATCTGCTCCAGAACGCTGAGTAATAAGATCTAATGAAATCTTCAGCCCCGGCCCACCAGTCTGACGGTTTTCAACTTGGCCGCAGCCGGGAAGTCGGAGCTGCCAAGAGCCAATTTAAAGGAGTGCTGTGTTTTGGAAGAGCTACGTCCAAGAAGAACACAAGCCGAGATTTAAAAACCACAGCTGATTTCCTCTAACCCCCCTCAAGGGCACATTCCTCGTCTCCAGCCTATTGAACATGTCATTGAGGAAGTAGACAATGCTGGTTCTCTCGCTCATGCACACCGTATGTTTTCCATTTATATAAGTTGGCATGAGTTCCTTCTCTCTGCCAGACTTCACCTAGAAGTCACTTTCTTTTGGGAAGAGAAGGAAAAAGGGGGGGTGGTGGTTGTGGAATAGTATAGGGAAGGGATAAGCTGTTTGGGCCGGATGTGGATTCCTGAGAAAGTAACGAAGGAGCAGGGAGATTAAAGGAAACTTGTGTGATAACCATGCTTGAATCATTTCCTTCTTCTGTGTGGTATTTGTGGGTGAAGAAATCTTGCTTGCATGGATATACACATACATTCCTGGTCCTGTGGGATTCTACATTGACTGTGGTGAATGAGGAAGATTACAAATTGATGTGGTCACTCCCTAATTATAAATCCAAGGAGTTTCAATGAGGAAGGACAAGCTGTCTTCTTAAAGAGAAAGTCAACTGTGAGTGGAATTTCGAGATGGAGCCCTTTTATTGTGGTGGTTTGTGCCCTCTCCAATTCTTAAAGGAAGACATGGCACTTTATTGGCATCCTGCAAAGAATAGGAGAGTGGCATGACTTGGGATTTCTAAGATTCTTACAAGGTTGTGCCACCCATGAGGAACCCTGGCCACTGCTCTACTACCCCATAGAAAGCCTCTAAAGGAAATGCAACCTATCTTTTACTATACAATACCAATGTGGTCAATCTGTAATTACAAATACAAGAAGGCCAAGTTGTGTTCATAGAGAGGGAAATTTAACTATAAATGGAATTTTGAGAAGAAGAGGCCCCTATTTGGTGGTGGGTCACACCATGTGCAATGCTTAAAGGAGGACATGGCACTTTAATGGAATCCTGCAAAGAGCAGGAAGGCTGGCATGACTCTTGGGCTTTCTAACACTGTGTCTGTGGAGAGGAGGAGTTCCACCACCCATGAGGAGCCCTAAACACTCCTCAACTACCCCATAGGCTGCCTCTCTGAAACGTGTAACCTATCACATCGATTGTCTTCTACAGTAAAATATAAATATGGTAACTATCTAATTATAAATCTGAATAGAGTTTCAATTAGGAAGGCCAAGTTGTGTTGAGAGAGAGAAATTCATCTATAAGTGGAATTTTGAAAAAGAATGAAGCCCCTTTATGACGATGAGGCATGCTATCTCCAATGCTTAAAGGAGGGCATGGCACTTCATTAGTAACCTGCAAAGAATAGGAAAGTAGCATGACTTTTGGGATTTCTAATACTGTGTCTTTGAAGAGGAGCATTTTTGAAGTGGGTTGTGCTGCCCATGAGGAACCCTCTTCTACTACTCCATGGGCTGCCTTTAAGGTATGTACAACTTGTCACATAGGTTTTCTTGTACGATACAATATAAATGTGGTCACTCCCTAATTGGAAATCTAAAGAGAGTTTCAATGGGGAAGGCCAGGGTATGTTCATAGAGAGAGAAATTCAGCTATAAGTGGACTTTTGAAGAGGTGAGCTCCCTTCATGGTGGTGGGTCACACCATCTCTAATGCTTAAAGGAGGGCATTGAATTTCATTATCATCCTGCAAAGAATATAAAACATGGCATGATTATTTTACTGGGTTGTAACGCCCATGAAGAACCCTGCCGACTCCTCATTGGCTTCACATACAATAGATTTTCTTGTTCCAAACCTACACATAGTAGAAAATAGGGAAGAGAGTAACACATGGCTGTGGTATCAGACCACACAGGGGTACTTTGTAGTCTGTAACCATAAACACACATACAGTATGTGCTGTATACACAAAATGGTAAAAAATAATTGGAATCAACACTGAACAATTGCTTCATTGTTTTATTTTACATATATTTGACCAGTAAAAGTTGTTTGCAAAAGTATACATCTCCATTCATATTTATAAGGTATGATCAGTTAGTGGATGTCTTCAATAACAGAGAAACAAGGATCCAACATATATGATTTTTACCTGTCTAAACCCATTACTTTTCCTAAGATAAGCAGTGCGAAAGTCACAGAGAAGAAGCTTATCCCAACCCTATTGGTGATACGCATGTTATGTCTATGGAGAGGCAAGAAAGTGCGATGGGCATGCCCTCAGGCTCACTCATTTGTCCATTAGGCGTATTTACTGAGATCACTTACACCTATTGAATTGACCAGTCATGTCCCACAACTAGGGAGGTATCTCAGTTCACCTGGCACCAGGGACATCATTTCTATATCAGGCAAGACCACAAAGTGGCTGGTGGATGTACACTACTGGAAAATGAAACAAAATAACACCTAGAAGAATTTAAGTGAAAAAGCATATTATACAATATGGCAATGATGGGGGTGTTACATGTAGTGATCAACATGCCAAGATCCTTTCTTTACATAAAGAAGCTCTACAGACTTTTTTTTGCATCACTGTTGTTTTTTGTCTGACATCACTGTTTTTCATTTTTTCTCTTACAGCACTGTTGATTGGCTGTTGTTGGACTGTTCACTGCTAGACGAAGGCGTGCACCATTTATGCAATTAACAGGCTTTGTAAAGGGCCAAATTGTAGACTTCGAAGAAGCTTGATGGTCCATCCGTCAAATCTAGGAAAAAGTTGGATGAGAAGTTTCCTTAGTGTATCGGTGGTGTTGACAGTGGTCAGAGGAGAGTGCTCACACAATTAGAGAGACGGTCAAGACAGACAGGTGCATGCCAAGATCGCCATATATGAAGAGCTAAGGACAGCCATAGCATCACAAATTGCTTCTGCAGTAGTCCTTACAGTGACTGCCTGGACTATAAGAAACTGTCTGCTGGAAGCGGGACTGAGTTCACACACTCCAATATCTCGTTTGCCACTGACCTTTCATCATCACCAAGAGCACCTGCACTGGTGCCACGAGAGAGCCCAATGGAGGCATGAATGGCAAACAATAGTGTTCAGTGATGAAAGCAGGTGGCCACATCAGAGTTTGGAGGAAGGCTGGAGAGCGCCCACTGCCATCATGCATAGTGCGGAGACACACAGGACCCGCACCCAGTATCATGATGTGGGACGTCATTAGCTACCATGTCTGATATTCATGAAGGGAACACTCCCCAGCCTTCAGTATGTCCAGAACATCGTGGAACCAGTCCTACTGCCATTTTTGACCCAGTTACAAGATGTGGTGTTCCAACAAGATAACGCTGCCCGCACACCGCAGTTCCCATGGCCAGCTCGATCACCAGATCTCTCCCCCATTGAGAATGTCTGGGACTGGAAGGGGTGAAGGATCTGTCATGCACAGCCTCCAACAACCACCTTGGCTGAACTACATACAGGTCCAGGTTGAAAAAGCTTGGAATAACAAACCACAGTAGGATATCTAGCATCTGTATGACCACTACCATACCACAGTGGCAGCCTGTATCACAGCTAGGGGAGATGCCACCCAGTATTAATGTGACCTTGCCTCAACATGTAACCTGCTGCAGAACCTAAAATAAAGGGTGCACCACCTTGGTTGTGTGCTGATTGACCAAGCACCACATATAGTCTATACTTTGTCAATCTCAGCTCAATTGCATTAAGTTTTTTATGTATTTTCCCACCATTGGTCTCATTTACCTGCAAGTGACAGGTGCCCTTCAGATGCTATGAAGGCAAATATTGCAGATATTTGCTGATGCAGCTCGGCTGTCATTCAGTAAATGATCTTGATGGCAACGTGCTGGAGGAAGGCGACAACTTAGCTGCAGGCAGGAGAAAAAAAAACCGAAATCAAATTAATCATAATTCTTCAAAAAACAGTCACAGATCCTTAATTCAACCTCAGTAGGATGCACATTCCACTTTGCTGAGGCACAGTTCAAGCCAGATAAAAAAAATAAAATTCCTAAGGTATCAACAGCAATATCCTAACTGAAGTGGAATTTCCCTTATTAGTCACACACAGAGCTCAGACTTGACTAAGAAAGCTGGATGCAGTTACTGGGTTACAGACAATCAGGCTAATATACTTTCCTAAATTTCCTAAAGGGCCCCTACCCCCAAAAAAAAGATTACAAGTGAATTTCTTGTATCATCTCCTTCTATCCCTTAACCCCCTCTTAGTCATATCTGGCCTCTGTGAAAGCTGAATTACCGGTAAAACCAATATCGAGGGTTTTCAAGGGCTGCAGTGCATTCCTAAAGTTCAACTAAGCAAACCTGGGTATTTAGTATATGGAGAGGAACATGGCGGAAACATAATAATCCTGGGAAAACTGGGCCCCTCACCCCAAAAACATGTTACCAGTAAATTTCTTGTATCATCTTCTTCTACACATACCTTTACCCCCTCTTAGTCATATCAAGCCTCGGTGAAAGCTTAGTTACAGCCAATATTGAGGGTTGTCAAGGCCTGCCTTCCTAAAGTTTCTGAGCATAGCGGAAATATCATTCAGGCATGCAGGAAAAATGGGTGACAACCATATTTCGTTTTTTTGGTAAAATTTTTTAAAGAGGACCTGTCACTACTCCTGACATGCCTGTTTTAATAGCTACATGCGTTCCCCACGTAATAAAAATTCTGGAGCCTCTATTCTTATGGCTCTATGTTGTACCATTCCTTTATTATTTCTACTACAAGTTATGAAGGAATTGCTAGCAGTCTGCAGTAAGGGTACAGAGGGGTGCACTGGTAACCAGTTGGGGGTGTGTCCCTGCACAGTCTGACAATGGCAGCACTGATTGGATAGAGTGAGACTGTGCAGGGACACACCCCCAACTGGTTACCACCCCTCTGTACCCTTACTGCAGACTGCTAGCAATTCCTTCATAACTTCTAGCAGAAATGAAATGAAGTATTACACCGTTACCACTGAAATCAATGTTATGACTGTATAATGTGCAGACATGTTGGGTCCTACAGAGAGGGTCCTGAATGGGGCAATTCCGTAACGTAGTATTTGAAAGTGGGTTCTCTAAACCAGATCATACTTTATAATATTTTTTTTTGTGTAAGCAAAACCCTATTAACAGGTACTTGTGAATGGGTCTGATCGAGTAAAGCTGGATTAGTAGGCACAAGGTCCAACCTCTACCCCCTCTTCAAGAAATCTGAAAGATGAAGAAATAAGGAAAAGTCCCTGGAGTTAAACTTCTCTCTTTTTGACACCACATCAACTAACCCCTGAACTAGGGATCGGTAAATGTCCTTGAGTGAAATATGTATGGGTAGAGATTGGTCATAGAACCGGCCAAAGTTGTGTAGGGTGACCAACAAAATTAAGGCTGTTGGGTTTTTCTTACTATACTTTTTTGAAGGTTCTTTTTCTTTTTGTGATTTGTATTTTTTTTTAATGTAAATGTAATGATTAAAAAAAAAAAATATTGGCAGTAAAACAGGCCATGAAACAGAGCATGAGATTAGGCTTCATGAGAAATGCTTTTCTTAAAAGTACCAATTCCTGGGAAGGAGACCCTGACATGGGCATATTCTGTGGAACCGGTTTTTATGTTTTTCTGGATTATTGAGTGCATTAAAAGAGAATTTCCAAAGGCTTTAACAACATATTTTGGAAACATTTAGGATTCTAGTGCCCAGTGGTCCCATTCCTCACTGTTGGGTGGTGGGCAACGGTAAGTTTACTTCATTCAATGGAATTACGGGTACTAGGAAATAAATTCACATCTGCACCAGTGAGCAATGGTCTATCGTGTACGAGTCCAAAGGTGAACTGGAGAACTTGTGGAGGAGTCTGGGAAACTGGCATTGGGCGAGAATCCCATAGCATCTGAACTATTATTTCTTCTGGAGGCAGCTGGTAATCAGGAGCGCTGTGCAGTGAAGACCTCATCATTAGTATGATACACGCTGCATATGGCAGGGGAAAGGTAACAGAGATTATTATTTTTTGCCCGAGGATAAGATTTCCAGTGAATGTGTTATAAGGCTGAGTGGAGAGGAGCAGAGGGAGATGCACTAATTAAATGTTGATAGCTGAAGGAGAGATCTGATTGAGGACGGAAAGTTAAATCACTTCTGTGCATAGAAAAACATGCCTGGGAAAATTTAGCAAATCACCAGTGACTATAAGAGGAAACCATCGTCTGCAAATAAATTAAATGTAAGTGTTAAAGAAAAATCAACAGCAATGTATTACGCCGATGAGCCAAAACATTCAAATCACCTGCCTCGTATTGCTGGCAAAACAGCTTTGACCCATGGAGATATGAAATTTACAAGATCTCTGCCGTGTCCTAGATCGGGCACACATCAGTGAGCCTTGAGCGTCCATCTCCCTGTTGCTTGGACCATTTTTGGTCCTAAGTACTAAACCAGTGGACATCGGGAACATCCCACAGGACCTGCCATTTTGGAGACACTCTGATCCAGTCATCTAGACATCTCACTTTATCTTCTGTCAAAGTCACTCAGTTCATTACCTTTGACCAGTTTTCCTGCTTCCTACGCATCAAGTTGAAGAGCTCACAGTTCACTTGCTTCAAGGTTTTATACAAGGGTGCTGGGACTATTGGTTGGCGCCACCCATCAAACCAATTAAGCTTAAGCTCTAAAGACCAAGCCCCCACTTAACCAGATAAGTCATTTCACAACATTTTCAGCTCTGAAGATGGATATTTGGGAAGGGGAGAACCTCCTACAGGAACCAACCGTGAATTAGTTTGTGGGAGTAATGTGGGGGGTCATATTCCAGGCCATATTCCTACAGGCCACTTCAACCTCAGATGATGTATGGACCAGAACTGGATCCAACGTGAGGCTTTCATTGGAATGGATCAATGCTATACTCCAATCCTAAGCTGGGCCCCCCGAACCATTGGCATTGCCACAGTGCAAAGGTGCATAGTAACACCAACTGCTGGGGTTATTGGGTGCTGGTAGATAGCCAGAGAGATGAGATCACCCCCAAGCCACTCTTACACATAGACTGACAGGTCAACCAGTCTGGTACTTGTCCTGAAGCTATTAATGGCAACAATTTTTGACCAACTGGATGAGTATTTTGTGAGACTCTCTGGTTGACCTATAAATGGCCATGACACCAAAAATCATTCAACACTGCTATTGGTCTCAAAAATGTGTTTGTCTCCTGTATGGGAACAGGGTAAGATCAGACAGGTTTACCCATACAGGTAGAGCTTGGAGGGAATGGGTAAAGATATTGGGGTTGATTTCCCAATTTCATATCCCACTCTTTTTGTCCTACACCAGTTGCGCATGCAACTCAATATATGGTTCTAAAGGGTTGTTCTTTGATAGAAAAACATAGCTGCCTTCTTGTGCCACATTTGCTCTCAAGTTGTGTGTGGAATTACAGTGGAGATCCAGTACCAGACACAACCCATGGACAGGTATGGCTCAATTTTTGGAGGAAAGCAGACATGTTTTTCTAATAATGAACAACCCCTTTGAACCAAATTAATTTGACAAGGGGTCACACAACTAATGCAAGGAGTGTAGGGGGCATATGAGACATGGAGTTCCTCGTAGAATGACTAGAGAGATGCCTTGTATGACTATGAACAGGCGTCAGCCCCACACCCATAGCCGCTGACAAGCTCAGATCGCTGCTCACTTGCCAAAATAACTGACATAACTCATACGATACAGACACTGAGGGGAAATGACTGCAACATGACTGATTCCGACGCCGCAGGTGCTGCTGTAAGTGACCCTTCGGCTGCCGCAGGAAACCACGGTGGAAAGTCTGATATATATATGATAGTTCCACTGCAGTTATGGTGGCAAGATGATTTTAGTTTTTCGTTTTTTTGTGGTTTTTATTAAGTTATGAAAAATGTAATTCGTCGAATTTCACAAAGAAATTTGATTTGTGACGAATTACTTTGTCACAAAGCCAGGGGCGTAGCTAAAGGCTCATGGGCCCTGGTGCAAGAGTTAGGCTTGGGCCCCCCTTCCCTCAGTGCTTTGTGTGTCTTCTTATGCAGCACAAGGGTCTTTGGGCCCCTCAGGCTCCTGGGCCCGGTAGCGACTGCTACCTCTGCACCCCCTATAGCTACGCCTCTGCACAAAGCGCATTCCTTTGTATGTAGAGGGCTCAATGACGGGGAACGACGATCTCACCGCCCTCCGTCATTGAACCCCTCAGATGCCACGTTCATCGCTAATCGCGGCATCTGAGGCTACAATTAGGCCTTTCAGGGGTTAATCAGAGTAACAAAATAACAATAAATAATACCTAAAAAATAAATAAATACTTTATCCGTTTGCTCGCGTTGGGAGGCCGTCCCAGCCATCTCAATTGAAGACACCGCGCGGTGACGTGATGACGTCATCACGCTTGCTGGGGTTTGGTGACATCATAACTGATGGCGTCGCTGGAGTGCTGATGTCATACATCACCCCATGTGAGATTTTGCGCGTTCTGCAATCAAGATGGCAATGGGTGAAGTGGGTACCTTATCCGTTTGCTTGCGTAGAGGCCATTGCAACCATCTCGATTGAAGACACCACGTCATCACGCTGGCTGGCCGTGGTGACATCATCACTGATGATGTCACTGTGCCTGGCTGGCGTGGTGACGTCACACGTCACTCCGTGCAAGATTTTACTCGTTCTGAAATCAAGATGGCCGCGTCGGCCTCTTCACATGCAAATGGATGAGGTGAGTATGTATTTTTTTATTTTTATCACCATTTCTGCAAAAATAGATTTGAGGAAATTCTGCTTTGTGGCAAATCGTATTTTTCCTGAAATTCGGATGAAAGTCAATTTGTTTGCCTTGCTCAACACTAATAATAATCATAGAAAGTGGTAGAATTAAAGTAGTTCTCTAGGAGGAAGAGATGAGCGCAGTTCATCCGAACACTTCCAGTATCCAGTCAGGCCCCAAGGGCACTGACTACGACTACAAGGACGGAGGCTCCTTATATACAGCAGGGTATAGCTACAGTATATTATTATAATTTATGAAACTGTCTAAATGAAAAAACCTTTTTGCTGTCCACAATAACCAATCAAAGCAGTTTTTCTTGACGGGTATAGCCACAAGGGGTGATTTGGTGGCAAAAATCTGCAATGAGACGCTGAGGGGTTTCACCCCATGCACTGCAAAGGGCGAAATTCCCGGTGGAAAGAGGCAGATGATCCTGATTCCCCAGGTGTCCAAACCATTCTCAGTCTGCTGGGGGAAACAGAATTAGAATTAGATAGTAAATACCCGCGAGATCCATGTTTCCCTCAAATTGGAGATAAGTGAATTTCTTGAGCGATTTAATTTTTTTTTTTTTAAATGTGATTTGAGTACAAATCGATTCTACCCAAATCAAATATGCTCCAATTGTCCTAAAAAAATTGGTCTATAACACTCCCTGGTCTCCTAGGACAATCAATTTTCTTCTATTTTTTTGTATCCATTTTTGGTGGTAGCCTCAAACAGTGCTTTTCATAATAAGATTTTCCCTTGGTAGTTGCCTCAAAATTAGTACATCTTACATCTGCCGGCATGATATAGGCTTAGAAAAGCTAATTTGAATATCTTTCCCAGAAACCGAGATGAGTGCTGCCTGGCCTATAATAGTTCACACACATACTTTGCATACTAGGTGCTCTCCATAATAATAAAAAGTACCACCCAGACCATGCATATACATCGCCTAGAGTAGCATACTAGTCTCTCTTTCTCTTTCACTCATCTGTACCTCAAATATAGCCATCAGTGAAGGTTCTGCCATGCTCAATGGTACTGCAATGTCAATGGGAACCCAAACGATACTATAACACATGAGAAGCATAAAAGCTTAATCCATTTGCTAACCCTATTTGGATCTGGACCCAGTGTCACAAAGCTGCAATGCCACTATGTTGCCCTTTAAGAAGCCACTTCTGCGGCGCTTCACCAGGTTCACCTTGCCACCATATGGGTTAACTCAGGGGTTATAATATCACAGTGCAATGATGGTACCAGGTGGAGATGTCACCTTGCACTGTAGCATCCTGCCTGGCTCACCACATCACCTCACACAAAGGCACATTTCATACATACGGAAATATGTTGGGTTGAGAAGATAACCATCCCTTTCCCTTAAGTTCTGAAAAAACTGTGACTTTAGTACAGCAAAAAACTAAAAATGCCCGATAGGTGGACATTGTTGGGACCCCATCTATCTGAAGAGCAGACGTCTTCTGACCCACATTTTTTCCAGTTGTCCTGGACACTTACTAGAAGAATCGGCAATGGAGAGGAAGCAAGCATACTTGGCTGTTTCCGGAACTTCTATAGATTTCAGTAGAGAGCAGCGCCCCCTATATGTGGTCACCACCGGCTTGCAGAATGGGGGGCAGGGTACTCCCCCTGTCTCCCATAGATAGGACCTCCACTGACCCAATTTTTTGGCGTACCGAAGTACAACCTTTATCTGTTTAGGGAAAAGCCAACTGACAACCTATATGGATTCCGTTATAGCTTTTTCCAGGGGCTGTCACACAGCAACCATTGAATCCTTACCAGCAAACCTGCCTGGATTTACACATTTATGCCTAAAGACAGCTGACTGGTGACCTCTGTGGTGACTGCAATGTCAGCCGTATGGGTTGTCACATAATTTTCCAAAAACGTTTTTTATAATTTTTTTTCAGTTTAACACCTTTAAATCCTGAAACATTTCATATCTAGTAGGAAAATGTCCCTTTAGCAGGCTGACCTCAGTACGTGCTCTCCGTCCGGCCGTGTCCGCTCAGGGCACTAAAGGATTAAACGTTCTGTGAGATGAAGCCGCGAGTCAGTGTTGTAATGTGTCTGCAATGTGCCAACACAGTTTTTTCAGGTTCACGCAATCATGTGTAATTCTGCCCTGGCACACAGTCTCCCATATTGTTGCTGTAATCCTAAAATAAACTGTACGCCTCTACAGCTCGCCGGGAAAAATACGGTAAAAAAAAAAGGTCTGCTTTATTATAAACAAAACGCCTTGCTCCCCTCAGGTCGCCTTTGACCTTCTTTTGTAAAATTGGAAAAACAATTCATGAGGGTCAATGATTATGGTGGAAGTTTGCTATCTCGCTGAGATGTAAGAGCGCTGGGAGACACTGGTCACCATTAATCATACCTGCTATACTGGCGCTTAAAGGGGTATTCCCATCTGGACATTTAGGGCCTATCGATAGGATATACTATATCCGATAGGTGCAGGTCCCACCTCCTACCATGATCCACCATGAAAGGAGAGCATGCGGTTTTCGAAAGACTCACAGTGGGTGGCGGTGCATGCAGGGCTCGCTCTCCATTCACTTCAGTCTCCATTCTTAAGATAGCCTTTGGCCAACAACTTTTTCTTCTGACTCCCCTCCCCCTCATACACACACATTGGGCTTGGTCATATGAGTTCTCAGTAGGGAGAGGGGAATAAGACACTGCAAACACCTATGGCAGTGGTCATATCCCTTGAGAAAAAAAGGACCAGGCATGCAGGGGTGGACTGAGAACTTAAAGTGGCCCTGGAAAAAAAAAAAAAAAGTGTCTCCATTTCGTAGGCAGGTTCAAAGTGACAGAAGGCAGAACTGAAAAAATGAGGTGGGGCCGACACAAGTAGGTGGAACCAGCAAATCAATTTTTCGGCACAAAATACCACCCCAGCAGAGACAAATACCATACTGCACGACAAAATAATGCCCCAGCACCAGAAAATACCTCCCTAGAAGTTGCCCCACTGTGGTGGCCAGCACCACCTTCTGCCCTCCTACCCCAGTTGCCTCAGGATTACAATGCAATTGAATACAGAAGTCAGGAAGGCCCCTGTAGCCACCAGCCAGGTACATAGGTATATGACGCTCCCAGCTCTAGTAGCGTCAGATCATTACTTGCTTGACTGGTGGCCATGAGGAGAGCTCAGATAAGCCTCTGGGAATTGGCCCACCAGGAAATTTCTCTGTAGGGTCTATGGCCAGTCCACCCGTGCAGGCATGTTAAGATCCAACATTTTCAACCCATCTTTCCCTTGACCTATGATGTCATGAGAGTCGAGAAACCCTCTTATACATTAGGTGGTTGGCCAGTTGGTGGGTTCCTGTTCATTACAATGAGAAGTGATTACACGTGTGACCAAAGTTTCTCTGTAAATGGGGGATCATGAGGCCCTATAACAAAATAAAACGGATGAAGCTACAATACAGTATAAACACCTCTCTGTTTTCTGCTTAGTCTCTCCACCTGCAGCAGATTTTCAATAGTCCCTTCCAACTGCCTTTTACCTTTGGATGGAGATGGGCTATTTTGTTTGCTGGACTCCCTACTTGTTAGTTACACCCATGGGACCCGACATTCCCATTCTTGGGATTAGTGAGTGACCTATCACTATGAACAACACTGAATAAATTTACTTTGGGTGCAGGGTGTGGCAGATCTGAGAATCTGAGGAAAGTTTTGGTGTTGTGAAGACCATGGATGGCATTACAAAACCTTCCATTGGAAGTGCAAAGGATCAAGCTAAAATTATCTAAACATATTTGGATAAGATCAAGTTCATTGGTGTCAACTAATATGGTCGGGAGAGTTCTTGGTTCATAGTTTAGAGGTGTGTACCATAATGCCCGGCTAGTGTGCACCCATGCTACACTAAAAATTCATAAAGTTTCCACGAAAACTGGTAGGCAAGGCTTTAAACCTCTGTCATTAGAGCATTTGGACCATGCTTTAGCCAACAATTACCAACCAAGAACAACTGTGCAAGCTATTTCTACAGAGGGGCTGGTAAAAAGATTCCTAGATGCCTCCTGCCTTGCCCATTGTGGAATTTTTTTTTTACAGGATCTGGCGAAACTATTAAACATTCTCTACCCAACCCAATGAATTGCCAGCCGAAATGTAATATCCGTGGACAGCAGGAAACCTCTTCTGTCCTCCATATGTCTGGCATCTCTCTGTGTATATGACACAGGCTTCAGTAGCTTCTGCCCAGTCTGTACACAGGATGAACTATTTGTGGGAATGGAGAGATCTATGAGTGACTGTTATACAATCTTAGAGGTGAATTGCCAATGTTTCGGAGTGACGGAATTAATGAGAAGTAATCATACCAGATGGAAAAGAGGTCATTCAGAGTATAATTTTTATTGCAACATTAACCACAAGCTGCTCAGTATGACCTTTTTTTATAGTACTAAAAAAGTCTCGACGCTGATGTTACCATAAATGAGCATAAAATGAATGTAAAGGCGCATTGGCCGGAGCTTTATTTTTACGAAAGACCTTTCCAAAAAAGAGTTGCACCTGAAGGGGCTCATTTGCCCATCTGCTCCTTAAAGCGGTTGCCATCTTTTGGGGGTAGACCTGCAAGGGAAAGCACACTTACCCAGTGCTTGGTCCCAGCTCCTTCGTTCCCTGGCTTTAGCTGCCTTACTTGGGTCCCCTGGTGTCAACATCCGATGTGATGCCTCTGCAGCGGATCGCTGGCTGCCCTGGTGACCTGCTACCCTTGCGTTGTCAATTGGTCATGTGGCGCAAGGGGAGTAGCATCAAACCAAATGTTGCCAGCAAGGCAGCCAAGACCAGGGAACGAAGGAGCAGAGTCTGAGCTCTGGACAGCAGCTATGCTTACTTTTACAGGTCGGCCCAGGGGCGGCACAAAACCTAAAAAATACAAACAATCAATAATCTACCTCTACCTTCCTTCCTTTCCTCATTTCCTTCAGTCCTATGCTGTCTCATATTACAATTTAACCAGTAAAATATATAAATAAATCTTCTCTTTGTGTCCTAGGAGCTTAGCCGTGTCCCTCCTCCTCACTGTCATACATCTGGCTGTAAGACAACTGGCTGGAGCAGAAGCCTCCCCCCTTTGCCTGTGTGCATGTTCAAAACCACTCCATTTAGACAAGGGAATGGGACCTCCGCTTTCGGGATCAGTAGGGACCCCTGCCAATCAGATTGACATCTATTATCCTGTTGATAGGAGATAACTTTCAACATAACCTTTGGCACAATCTCCATACAGGTGATCAATGTGTCTGTTAGTTTATCATAAAACATATATATCGAGGGACGCCCTTTATAATTCTCTAAGTTAATCCGACTTTTGATTTACCCCCCCCCCCCCTCCCCCCAATGCTGATCCAACCACAGTCATCCTGTTGAGCTGGGTGTTAACATCTCGTCAAATTCATCGCAGGAAATGGTAACCTGAGACGGTGTTGATTCTTTCCTCTTAATTTTCTAGTTGCGAAAAAAAGGTGATAATGAGATCTAGTCCTGGGCTGTAATGGGAAAGCATTTTGGTAACCTAATAAAATCACACAAAGCCGACCTATAATTATCTGCACTCTTCTGGCTTTAATATTCAGAATCGCATATATTAAGTAACCTTATGCTCCTGGGCCACCACCTACCAAGTGGCATTTATAATACTAGGACAGAGAGGCCACTGAGCCCCTCAAGTACCAGTGACTGGGTGCGACTGCTACCTCTGTGCCCCAATACTTACTGACCTGCTTAAAAAAAAATTACAGAACCCTTTCGGTGATGTACAGAAGGTGGGTATACTGAATCAAAAACACTCTATAGCCATTAAAGCAGGCAGCTTTGGGCTTGTGCTTCCAATTATAGAATGTCTTCCCTAGAATTGAAGAACCTCTCTTGACCCTTGTCACCACTGCAGATGGTAAACAGAACAGACTACCACGTTGGTCAAAAGTTGGCAATAGACATGAAGATAGTTGGTGGATCTCACCAATTCCAAATTGGTGCTGAAAATGTCATGCCTACGGTGACCAGATGACTTGCCTAATCTATCTGGCAGCTTCCTATCCCATCATATATGTTGAAAAGTGACCAACCAGAAGGTAGAGTTGGGTGATATCTATGACCTATCTGATGTCTATGATTAGCTTGACATTCCTGGATAGCACAGTATGCACACAAACTTGCTTAGGGGTTAGGGTGTTAGGTTCCACCTCATTTGTGGGTACTAATAGAAGATCTTCTCCATGCCAAATCCTACATGGATAAAGATGGTAGAATTGGGTTCGCGATTGGCAAATTAAGATAAATTTTTTAAGGTTTGCCTATCTACATGGATAAGCATCCCAATAGACACATAGACCAAAATATTTTATATGTGTCTATTCTTTGAGGTGTAGCACCTCAAAGAAGTTGTCTTTTAACTTTCTCAATCACCTGTCAGCCTATCAGTCAGAAAAAGCTCTACCTATCGGCTAACCTTTGAGAGAAGCCTTGCTCGAAGCGAGGAAATAAACCGTTGTAGACTCAGCTGTGTTGTCTCAAAGTTTTCTCTGACATCACTGCGGGCCGTTTGTAGCTATTCCAGCTCTTTTCGGTTTGAGGCCTGAAGCACCTTTAGTAATGTACAGATGAGGACAAAGCAGCAACCAAGGTGAACTGGGGAACCTCATGCTATTTGCAGCTAAAAGATGAGGCTTGTAGGCTCTACCCCTGGAGGACCTCTGCGCCTTCCCAACAAGTCCAAGCAATGTCCTCCTCTCCTTTGATCCTATTATCTTCCATATTGTTATAATACACGGGTGTCATTACCATAGCAGTCGCAGTGAGGACGAGAGCACTGGGTGCTGTTAGTGATAAGTATGAAAGGGGGCACAGCTCCATGGACACCAATGCAGAGTGCGTTATCCCTTTTTTGCGACATTGCTTGTTACGTTATCCCTGTACTGTGACATCATGATATTTAACTTCCTTGTGCTGTGAGGTCACTGCTATATTGGACTTTTTTGATGTGCGTTATCCCTGTGCTATGATGGTGAAAAATATCAAAAATAAAAAGGGAATATGGAGCGCTGCACTGGAGATTAAGAGAATTTGTTAAAAAATAAATAGAAAAGACAATAAATAGATAAAAACAATAATAATTCAAAGCAGACTGCAGTCTTCCTCGGGCACAAGGATATCGTGCTGTGCACTGTACTTGTACTATTGTATCACTGCTTGTACCATGACAGAATACATCACCCTTATACTCGTACATCACTGTGCATTATCTCCTTATAGCTATACCAGTGTTTGCATTATCTCTGTACTGTGACATCACTGTGTATATTATCTCATTACTGTGACATCACTTTGTTTACTATATCTGTACTGTGACATCACTGTGTTTATTACCCTGCACTGTGACATCACTGTGTTTATTATCCCTGTACTGTGACATCACTGTGTTTAGTATCCCTGTACTGTGACATCACTGTTTATTATCCCTGTACTGTGACATCACTGTGTTTATTACCCTGCACTGTGACATCACTGTGTTTATTACTCTGTACTGTGACATCACTGTGTTTATTACCCTGCACTATGACATCACTGTGTTTATTACCCTGCACTGTGACATCACTGTGTTTATTACCCTGTACTGTGACATCACTGTGTTTACTATATCTGTACTGTGACATCACTGTGTTTATTACCCTGTACTGTGACATCACTGTGTGTATTACCCTGCACTGTGACATCACTGTGTTTATTATCTCTGTACTGTGACATCACTGTTTATTACCCTGTACTGTGACATCACTGTGTATATTATCCCTGTACTGTGACATCACTGTTTATTATCTCTGTACTGTGACATCACTATGTGCACTATTCCTCTACTGTGACATCATTGTGTGTACTAGCCCTGTACTGTGACATCAATATGTACATAATCCCTCTATTATGACATCACTGTGTAGACTATCCCTGTACTGTGACATCAATGTGTGCACTACCTTTGTACCGTGACATCACTATTTGCATTATTCCTGTACTGTAACAACAGTGTGTACATTATCCCTGTACTGTGACATCACTGTGTGCATAATCCCTGTACAATGACATAATTCTGTACATTATCCTTGTAATGTGGAGGACAGGATTGCTTGAGGAGCAAAAAGAAAATGAATCATGTGACATCAATGTGTGCACTATCCTTGTTCTGTGACATCACTCTGTACACTATTCCTATACTGTGACATCACTGCATACATTATCCCTCTATGAATTATTGCCATATGGTGACATCACTCTGTACATTATCCTGGTACATTTGGGAGACCAAAATAAACCATTCATGTTCTAAACCAAGTTTTAACATGGCGCACCATGGATACTTGTTACATTCCTGTTGTAATCAGACTATGAGAACTATATAACATGTTCTATATGAGTCCTAGGAGAACATTCATTGCCCATTTCCTCTCCACAAATCCTTGTCTGGCTGTAAGGCAACTAACTGCTGCAGGAGCTCTGCCCCACTCCTCTGTCAGAAATAGGAGGCCAAGTTGAAGCCCCATCTTTTAGCCTGACCTCTCTATGGTCATCTGTTATCGAAAAATGGTAAGGATCAGGAGGAAATTAGCAAAGGTAGGAGAGGAGCAATATGCAGATGTAGCCCTAACCCCTCTATCACATGAGAAGAAACATGGTCCATGGTAGGTAAGGTATCAAGTTCTAGATTTTAGCTCAGAACCTTCCAGTAACCTGTGTTTTCTGCAACAAGAGAGGTGGGTCAACCAAAGTAGATAGTCCTTTCTTGATGCAACTGTCTTGCTACCTTCTGGGTCATTCTCAAGGAAGCCATAGACGCGTTGATGTCTCTTAGCTTATATCTTACAGATTTTCTTGCATGGCATTGTATGATATTATGCAATTTCAACTGATGGGAGTTTTCTTGTCTCCCACTAGACTAGTCCTGATCTGGCTTTAAAATTGGGTTACAGACTACCCTAATTGCAGGCCAAGGGCAAGAACACGAAGAGTCTGACTGACCATCAATCCTCTTAGTTTTATCCACTAAGAAGACAGAAGACTCTAATATAGGAAACAGGTGAAACCTTAAGAAAAATTTCAAATAAATACAAAGGAGAAGGTTTCAGAAAGAGTGATAAAAGTCAGACGACACCACATCCTGTTCTTAAATGAACTGAACCACTGCGCTCGAGGGTTCGTGTGAATTTACAGTCCAAGGTTTGGCATCTACACACTTCTACAAAACTCATCAAACCAAAGGAGATATTCTCCTACAATTAGGGACGTAGTAACAGGGGTGCATGGGTATGAGTTTTATCGGATCTTGGTATTTGAGGTGGTCCAGAGGTGCATGCGCCACATCAGAAGGCACTAGAATTATAAATGACATAGTTGGTGGGGACTTGTTTAAGATTTTGCATTGAGTCCCGAGGGCTTCAAGTTGCGTCTATGCAAAAAAATGCATGAAAGTTAAATGCACAAGGCAAAGTCATATGGACCTTGCCCCTATAGGTTCATTTTATGGACTTATAGGCACTTTGTGACCTCTTCTTCAGGCATCACCATCTGCTCAGTATGGCATGTGCCGCAATGTTGGTGGAGTCTTGCAGAACGGTGAAGCAGTATCAAGCCATAGCAAGCTAATGTCACAGATGCCAGACTTGCAAAACAATGATGCTTCACTTATCGCTGCACAACCCTAACAGGTTACAGTTGAACGCTTCAGTAATGCCGCGAGCAGCAGTATCATAACTGATCTAGAACAAGCGGAGAACCCAAGATTCTCCCAGGTATACGTTGGGATGATCAGATGCCTGCCTCCTCTCTGGAGTTCAGTACTCAATTATAACAACCAATTCTCTGAGGTCTTAGTCCAGGCATGCTCAAACTGCGGCTCTCCAGCTGTTGAAAAACTACAACACCCAGCATGCCCGAACAGCCTACAGCTATCAGCCAGCCTACAGCAGGGCATTGTGGGAGTTGTAGTTTTACAACAGCTGGAGGGCCGCAGGTTGAAGCATGCCTGTCTTAGCAATCCAAGCAATGGTACATCAGGTGCCTCCTGCTTTTTGCTGAACTCCTCTGCAGACACATGTCACTGGTAGCTTTGCCGATTCTCACACCGACTAGCCGCTCCCCGCGGTCTCTGACTCACTGATCTACTTTAATGACCCTGACATACAGGCGCGTGTTTTGTACCAAGCTCTGCCTTGCTCGGCTCCCGGCTTGGCACACACACACGGCACTCAGGATAGTGCCTTACATCAGACTCTGCTCACAAATCTCTTACCCTGGGAACTAGTTCTATAATGTAGCGAGGGCTAGAATGGGCTATGCCTTCAGGGCTATTAGACATCTGTGAGTTAAGGCGGTGCTGGATGGATGGGGCAACAAGCTGCTCTGCACTTGAAGGGAACTTGAAGTTCCTGGTCCCCACTGCAAAATCTGTAACAGGACCCCCACTTACCATGTGTCATTTATAATACTGGTGTCTTCTTAGGTGAGCCCCTCACAAACACCAGGGATGAGTACAAATACCACCACTTGACCCACTACAGCATCTGCCAGGGTATTAAGACACAAGGCTAGGCAGAGGCATAACTTGAAGCTCATGAGTCCTACCTCACCCCCCACCGCGGCCCATCTACCATATGTCGGTATAATACTAGTGCTTTCTTATGTGGCAGAGGGGCTTTTGGGACCCCTCTGGCTCCAGGTGTGACTGCTAATTCTGCATCCCCTATAGCTAAACCCTTAGGCCTCTTTCACACGGGCGTTGCGGGAAAATGTGCGGGTGCGTTGCGGGAACATGCACGATTTTTCCGCGCGAGTGCAAAACATTGTAAAGCGTTTTGCGCTCGTGTGAGAAAAATCGGCATGTTTGGTACCCAAACCTGACCTTCTTCACAGAAGCTCGGGCTTGGGATCGGTGTTCTGTAGATTGTATTATTTTTCCTTATAACATGGTTATAAGGGAAAATAATAGCATTCTGAATACAGAATACATAGTAAAATAGCGCTGGAGGGGTTAAAAAAAAATTTAAAAAAATTTAACTCACCTTAATCCACTTGATCGCACAGCAGGCATCTCTTCTGTCTTCTTTCTTAGCTGTGTGCAGTAACAGGACCTGTGGTGACGTCACTTCGGTCATCACATGGTCCATCACATGATCCATCACCATGGTAAAAGATCATGTGATGGATCATGTGATGACCGGAGTGACGTCACCACAGGTCCTTTTACTGCACACAGCACAGAAGACAGAAGAGAAGCCGGCTGCGCGATCAAGTGGATTAAGGTGAGTTAAAAAATTTTATTTATTTTTTTAACCCCTCCAGCGCCATGTTATAAGGGAAAATAATAATGATTGGGTCTCCATCCCGATCGTCTCCTAGCAACCGTGTGTGAAAATCGCACCGCATCCGCACTTGCTTGCAATTTTCACGCAAACCCATTCGTTTCTATGGGGCCTGCGTTACGTGAAAAACGCACGAAATAGAGCTTGCTGCGATTTTCACGCTACGCACAAGTGATGCATGAAAATCACCGCTCGTCTGCACAGCCCTATAGAAATGAATGGGTCGGGATTCAGTGCGGGTGCAATGTGCGTTCAACTCAAGCATCGCATCCGCGCTGAAAACTCGCCCGTGTGAAAGGGGCCATAGGGTGAGGGCAATGAGCTGAATTATCGTCACCAAATGAAGGAAAGCCAAACTACAACTTTAACCTCCCCCATCCCCTACCTGCCTTTCCATGGGCCCGAGAGGGCCTACTAAGGCTGACTAGATACACCCTCCTTGGCTCCACATCAGAAGTATTAAGGAGTTAACAGAGCTCGTTCTGAGACAGACGCGTTACTCCCTTTGAACTACTGGACTTGCATTACATAATCTATTCTACATAACTACATACAAAAAAAACAAAAAAAACCTCCCAATTAGCACAGTGGCAGACAGACGATGAGTCCTGGACTGTGGGAACATAGCCTGCGTCACCCAAACAAAGGTGCATGCTAATGACATGTGATCCTCTCCCTGCTTGTTTTGTAATAAAATTATTATCACTGATGGCTTGGGAGGGTCAGAGCGCATTTATAATTATACCCTGGGCTACAGGTAATTAGAAAAGATTGCAGTAGTGGAAACAGTCAGCAGGAGTTAGTAACTGGAGTGACAGTGGCCTCAATTAAAGAAAATTAAAGTAATCATTTGTTTGCACTTTCCAGGTGAGACGCCTTCCTGGATTGTAAGGTGATGTATCCTTCTATTATAAGTTCACTTGTGGTTACCCCACTCCTGTACAGTAGGAAAGTGCATTCATAGCAATTCCATAACATAGCTATTGTCAGGATCACTCTCCTTATCGTCGGGAACTACTATGTCCACTAATACTCAACAATGGCAATGGAGAATTAATCAGTATCTTAAGATCTACTTGGAACAAGCGTTTTTACCCATCATTAAGTAGGTCTTCCTCCAATGTAAACAGTACTTGAGGTCACTTTGCAAGTATAGATAAAGTCCCCCATGGGGCACCTGGAAATGACCACTGTGACATAATCCTGTAGCATAAGTAACATCATCCTATGTGTCACTTTTAAAGGACCGCCTCTCTAGAAGACCATTTTGTGCCACCAATTTAGTTGCCTATGTTCAAGAGGAATCATTGTACCCTCCCCATCAATCTGTTCCAGCTGAGGGTTTGCATGGACCTTCTCATACATTCAACAAAGGACAAAGCAATGTAGGAAGGCTTACTTCAATAGACATTTTGGGTTTCATCCCAAAGTTTGCTGTATCTCCTCTGCTTTTACTGTAAGTAATAGACATGATCCAGCGGAGGGTCTACGTGGACCTTTAAATTAAGGGGTCTACAAGGATCTTCCAGCGAAAGGTCTACACAGAAGTTCAAGCTATGAGATGTACATAGACCTTCCATCTAAGGGTCTACCTGGATCTTCCAGTTGAGGGTCTACATAGACCTTCAATCTATGAGGTCTACACAGATCTTCCAGCTAAAGGTCTATATGGATCGTCCAGTTGAGGGCCTACTTTTACCTAAAAACTATGGGGTGTACATAAATTTCCAGCTAACGATCTATATGGACATTCAAGCTATGACATCTTCATACACCTTTCAGCTAAGGGTCTACATGGATCTTCCAGGTGATGGTCTACATGGACCATCCGGCAAAAAAAAAAAAAAAAAGCATGGACATTATAGCCATGGGGTCTACATAGGGGTGTAACTATAATTCATAGGGTCCTATTGCAAAATAAGATGGGGCCCTTATAACCTAGTGTAAGAAAATTACAACAGCAGAATAAGTAGCAATAATTAAAGGTTTGTATTATAGCACCATGTATCAGAAAACCCACATGATAGCAAAAAGCCCATATTTTGTGTTTCACACAAAAAGGTACAATGTTCTTGTACCTGATTGAGCCCCCCAACCCCTGGGACCCATTCCCAGTGCAATGGCTGCTGTGGCTGTAGTTACTCTTTCAGCTAAGGGTCTGCGTGAATCTTCCAACTGAGGGTCTACATTGTCCTCCTACCTATGGTTCTATGTGGATCTTCCAGTTGAGAGTCTACATGGACCTTTCAGATAAGGGTCATCAAGAACCTTGCAGCTAAGGAACTGTGGATATTCCAGTTGACGATCTACATAGACCTTTTAGCCAAGACTCTACAAGAACCTTCCAGCTGAGGAACTATGTGGATCTTCTAGTTGAGGGTCTACGTATGCCTTCAAACTATGGGGTGTACATAAACCTTCTAGCTAAGGATTTACAGAATATGGACATTCAAGCTATGATATGAAGTCTTCATACACCTTTCAGCTAAGGATCTACATGGATTTTCCAGATGAGGTTCTACATGGACCTTCTGTCAAAAAAAAAAAATGTATGGGTATGGGTGTAACTATAATTCATAGGGCCCCATAGCAAAATAAGACGGGGCCATAACCACCTAGTGTAAGAAAATTACAACAGCAGCATAAAAGGCAATAATGAAAGATATGTATAATAGCTCCATGTATCAGAAAACCCTCATTACAGCAAAAATCCAATATATTGTTATTTCCTACAAATGGCTGCTGTGGCTGTAGTTATGCCTATGGGTCTACTTTGACCTCCTAGCTAAATATGGACCTTTCAGCTAAGGGTCTACAAGAACCTTCCAGCTGAGGAACTATGTGGATCTTCCAGTTGAGGGTCTGCACAGACTTTTTAATATAACAAAGGAAAAAAGTACACAGGGATAAGTCTTGGAGGAAGACAATGGGCGTATTTATTTTGTGACTATTAAGGTATTAAGTTAGGAGGATGCTTTGTGAGGGCAAATATGTTCGACCAATGGTCAACTCTAAACTTTAAGGAAAGGAACACTGTTTTCGAAGCCTGTTAGGGGTTAGGAAACATTGCTTAGCTGAAGCCTGGATAAGTCTGTAGAGATCCAACTTGTTTCTCTGTATCAATCTAAAATAATGTTCTTAGAAGGTCTCTCTGTAGGAGATGGCTTTAACCTCATACCTAAAGGCAGTATTACACCAGCCAATTCTGCAGGTGATTATTGGTAAGGAAGCGTTCCATCCCAGAAATCGCCTGCTAGAGAGCGGAGGAGACCGCTGCTATTACATACAGCAAACTCCTCCACAGTATGGAAGGGAGCGATCGTTATGCCATCGCTTGTCCCCATGCATTCTAGTTATTTGCCGGCAGCAGATCATGATTTTACAGCATGATGAAAGATCACGATTGCCCGATGAACGATCATCGGGCAATCCGCGACAGTATTACACTGCCAGATGATTGCAAACGAGTGTTACTACAAACGTCTGTTAGCGAGTTGCCAGTGTAATACAAGCTTTAGGTGTACTGGGTGTTAGATAAAGGGTGGAGTGAGGGTGCACAGCAGGTGGCTTCAGCTGTCAATGGAAGGGCAGGTCCATGGCTTCATGACCTCTGCTGTCACTGCCTGTTTGCTTTCCTGTATTTGCTTTTTTGTTAATTTTTGCTGCATTGTTCTTTTGTATCCAGCGGAGCTGCTACATAAACATTATAGAAAGGTATTGTTACTGTGCTCATCAAATACTTCACAGGGTCTACAGCGTCATTGAGGAGAGGAAAGAGTAAACTGTCACTTTTAGTATTTCCCAATGATGATGCATACACTGACATCACTGGAAGCTTGGAAGTCCATGACTAGAGAGAAGCAAGTTGCACAATTTGACCATGAATCCAATTTTTATTCCACACTGTATTAAACTAGGGAAATACCGCCCAATAATGGTACTCGCTACTTAAAGGGGTTCACTCACTTCAGCAAATGGCATTTATTATGTAGAGAAAGTGAATACAAGGCACTTACTAATGTATTGGGATTGTCCATATTGCCTCCTTTGCTGGCTGGATTCATTTTTCCATCACATTATACACTGCTCATTTCCATGGTTATGACCACCCTGCAATCCAGTAGCAGTGGTCGTGCCTGCACACTATAGGAAAAAGAGCTGTCCTATGTGAGCTCCCACGGTCCCGGCCGAAAGAGAGGCCGTTTTTTTTATCCTGGAGTGCAGGGTGGTCGTAACCCCTGGAAACAAGCAGTCTATATTATGATGGAAAAATGAATCCAGCCAGGAAAGGAGGCAACATAGACAATCACAATACATTAGCGAGTGCCTTGTATTTAATTTGTCTACATGGTAAATGCCACTTGCTGACTTGAGACAAGCCCTTTAATGACAAGCCCTAAGGTGACGGACATGAAGTGGTTCACCAGCTCTGCCCCACCTGTGACAACCTTAGTATACATTTACATATATCACCATGGCCTCCCTAAGCCCAGTAAGTTCGAGCATTTGCCTGGTTGACCTAGTCCTGGGGTCCATCATCTATCTAGGGTTCTTAGGCCCCCTGAGCTCCCAACTCCCCCTAGTACTTCTACACTGTCTATATGTGGGCCACAATTTTTTTTTTATATTCAAGACATAAAGCATAAAGATTCTACATACATCAGCTTAGATCTCAGCTTCCAAGACCTCTTTCAGCAAGACATAATTGGAGGTATTCCTTAAAGGGGTTCTCCCATGAGTAATGTAAAAGATGAAAATCAGATATCATATAGAACATGACAATCTCTTTCTAACAAAGCTAGTACTAGCCCTGCACCTCACATGGATCCAGAGATCTCCACATTCATTGCTCTGCTAGATTTATATCAAGCTGGCAGCTTAGGGGAGTGTCCTTTCTGCTGAAGAGCTCAGGGGGCGTGTCCTTTCTGTTGCAGCTTAGGGGGCGTGTCCATGCGTTCCCTATCACAGCTCAGGAGGCGTATCTCAGCTCTCCCTATCACAGCTCAGGAGGCGTGTCTCAGCTCTCCCTATCACAGCTCAGGAGGCGTGTCTCAGCTCTCCCTATCACAGCTCAGGAGGCGTGTCTCAGCTCTCCCTATCACAGCTCAGGAGGCGTGTCTCAGCTCTCCCTATCACAGCTCAGGAGGCGTATCTCAGCTCTCCCTATCACAGCTCAGGAGGCGTGTCTCAGCTCTCCCTATCACAGCTCAGGAGGCGTGTCTCAGCTCTCCCTATCACAGCTCAGGAGGCAGTTGAAGGATGACACTGAGCATGTGCGGCCAGCTCAGTGAGCAGGGCAAAGAAATAAGAAATGAAGAGGTGCTATACAGATATACAATTATTTTTTATTTTACAAAAGTATTCAGATCCAGGAGCTGGTTTGAAAACTGTAGAATATTTTTCATGGGACAACCCTTTTTACTCTGCCCTTAGGTTGGTTGGAGCCTTCTATTGTCACCCCACCTTATGTTGTGCCCAAATCACACTGCTCCATCCATAAATCAAGGAAGCATTGAATGCCCACTCCCAGTGGCGGATTGGGGTACCTAGGGCCCACCAGTAAAATGTATTTTGGGGGCCCACAGTATGGATACATTCAAATATAATAAATAATCTAACAAGTTTTGTATATGAACATAGGCTGGTGGAGGTGCTGTACATTGAATATATTTATGTAGTGCAGTAAGTCTACTGTGTTATGTGCCACTTGTGCAGGGGGTGGGAAACTAGGTGCCCACCTTGCTCAGGGGCCCACCGGGGGATTCCCCTGTACCTCTGTGGGTCAGTCCGAGCCTGCCCACTCCTCTTCAGTAGGGACAAGTGGTGCACCCTGTGCAACGGCATGGGTGACAGACGCCTAAGGGTGGAGGTGTGCTTCATGGCAGGAATGTCTATGGTTATTGGATACTTATTTTTATGTAAAATTTTTGTATTTTTATTTTTTTTACACATTTTACGTTTTCCGGATGTACTACAGACACATACGGAGGTGCCTTTTACATGCGATTAATGTGATGGAGACTCCTTTAGCCATTTTAACTGTCAATTAAAAAAAATGTTTTGCTACGGAAATGGCGCAGACATATCGCACCTTACAACCATCAGCCCCCAGTTTCGCACAATCGGCCGGGACCCGTTGCTTTTTCACAAAATGATTGTACAAAACTGCAAAGATGAATCTCCACGTCTACAGTTAGTTTTGCTATGATATTAGGGCTCATCATTCCTGTCTGCAGGGAGCGATTTTACCGACAGAGACGTTAACGGGCAGGAAGGTCTAGTAACTGAACTGTGCGCCTCGTCTCATTCTGGTAGCACAGAAATGAATTACTTTCCGTCGCTAGAGAAGTCCCTTACATGTCATCGTGGCCAGTGCAGACCACAAAACTCAACGCAAGTTGCAACCAGTTTGCAATTTTGTATCATGGAGCTCATTTCATGCTTTATCTTAACGGGGTCGTCCATCTAGATCTGGGACGCTCAACCTGCAGCCCTCCGGCTGTTGCAAAACTACAATTCCCAGCACGCCTGCACAGCCTACAGCTATTAGGGCATGCTGGGAGTTGTAGTTTTGCAACAACTGGAGGGCCGCAGGTTGAGCATTCCTGATCTAGGACAATGCCCAGCGGCCACACCTTCAGTGACCAGCTCACCATTCGGATGGCATTGTCCTAGATCAGGAATGCTCAACCTGCGGCCCTCCAGTTGTTGCAAAAAACTACAACTCCCAGCATGCCCTAATAGCTGTAGGCTCACCAAGCGTGCTGAGAATTGAGAGGAAATTTAGGATTACACTGCACTCATTGAAGTCAATGGGCAACCAAGTGGAGGGGTGCAAGTATAGAATCTGCAGAGCAAGCAGTCGCACCTGGGGGCCCAATGGCACTAACACTGTCAATCCCAGGACACATTTGGACTTATAGTGGAAAGTGCCCCTTGCAGTGCCTTCTATTGATGCCCATGTACTGTGCCATATAGTGCAGACGTGATACAATCTGATATTATACAAACATTGCCAGAAAAGTACCCAGGCCATCGGGTGCAATGGCGCCCCCCTTATGAAATTCCTGTCCATGCATCCTTGGGCTGCACACTCCAATAGCTGGTAGGGGCCCCATTACATATTTTTGCATTGCAGCCCTGATATTTCCAATGACACCTCTAACCATATCATACATTGTCAATGACGCGCCCTTTAAATGGAGAGCTGCTGTGAGCAGTGCCCCTTTATCTGACTGACAGAGGTGGGCCCTGCCATTCCCAAAAGGAACTGTATCAGATAAAAAAAAAAACATGTTTTCACATACAGCGCCCCTCTTGCTCACAGGTCATGTCAGGTATTGCAGCATACCAGTAAAAAGGGGCTGAGCTGCAATGCCTCCTTGTATACGCCCTCCTGCGACTTTGCTTATGTAGTAAACTGGTTTCCTATCTTGGCTTCCTTCTGGATTTTTCAGCCAAGTTTTTCATGATCCAATATTTATTATTGCAGTTATTTCTGGTGAATACTCTAAAATCTTCACGCCTCTAAAATAGCACCATATCCAGAAAACATATAATCACATAGGTTCCACCCATCCTCGTACAGTGTTGATCCAGAGAAAAGGCAATTATTGCCCAAAGAGCCACTAGGGGCTGGATGGAAAAGGAGTTACGGGGTATAAACGGTATCGCCCATCCACAGGACAGGGGCTAACTGTTAGATCAGTCGGGGTCCTACTGTCACCGATCACTAGAAGGTGACCTCATACCCCTCGGAGCCCCCAACGCTGACTGGAGTAGTTGGTCGAGCTTTGGCGCTGCCTCGCTATTCGTCTCTGTGGGCGTTCCAGAGACGGTGCAGCGCTGAGCTATTAGCAGGGCCCCCACCAAGAAGAGTGGAGCGGCAGTGTGCATGCCTGTTCATTTCAGGGTGTTCAGAGGGGTACAGGGTCCCCTTGTGACCGGTGGCGGTGCCAGTAGTAGGGCCCCCACCAATCTAATAGTTATAACTTGTAACAACCAGAAGACCCCTTTAACATCTGAATAATGCATACTGGGAAATGGAGAAATAAAGTCAGATCTGATTGGGGAAGGGGGTCCTTCATTAGCTCCATGGACGTATAGCAAGGGCATGTCTCCAAAGTGGACAAGTGAGACCCTCCAAACTTTACTTATGCAAGGGAAGGGGGGGGGGGGGGTTACTGTGACTTCACCATTCCAACCATTGGCACAGTATGGATGCTGGCACCAGGACTGGTGGGCACCTGGTTTGTCTTATGACTCCATCACAGCATAGGAGTGGGCATTAAATAGACATTTCTAAAATTCAAAAGAGATGGATCAACTCTCTCCTTCTGTGCCGGTTTGTAGGACTACTTTCACACTAGCGGCACGGACCTCCGGCAAGCTGTTCCGTCGGGTGAATATCTGTCCTGCCGCTAGTGTGACATTAGCCTAACTCGTCTTGTTCACGCTTATTGCAATTGTCTGTTTTAGGCATATATACCCTTGGAATGAATGGCACTTTAATAATAAATAATAATAATAACAATAATAAATAATAAAAATAAAAGGTAATAATACATAATGAATAATAAAACATTCATAGTAATCATAATAAAAATAATAATAATTATAATAATAATAAATCATTCTAGAAATATCACTTTAATCATTTATAAAATCCCCAGCATGTCAACAGAAAATCAAAAACAGCATAAAAACCGCACAAACAACGTCATCAAATTTATAATAAATAGTGCGGATTTATGTGCATTTTTTGTAGAATTATGATGCGGATTTCATACAGATCTGCACTGTGCAGTCAGCCCTCCGCTCAGCCGCCTGTTTCTGCTTGTTTAAAAATCAAGACGGTCATGCATTTTTATGTTGGAAACATGTGGCGGATTAGCAGAATTTCTGCATTACTGGATGGTGGAATTTCACTGCATGATGCACATCAAAATGGCCAAGAGTCTTTCATTCTACAATGTATGTCATGGTTTATATTAGGGCTTTTACTATTGTAGTGTTTTTGCATTTGTAGGTGTCTGTATAAGTAGTCAGCGTGCAGATGTACTGTATATATAGTCAGCGTGCAGATGTACTGTATATATAGTCAGCGTGCAGATGTACTGTATATATAGTCAGCGTGCAGATGTACTGAATATATAGTCAGCGTGCAGATGTACTGTATATATAGTCAGCGTGCAGATGTACTGTATATATAGTCAGCGTGCAGATGTACTGTATATATAGTCAGCGTGCAGATGTACTGTATATATAGTCAGCGTGCAGATGTACTGTATATATAGTCAGCGTGCAGATGTACTGTATATATAGTCAGCGTGCAGATGTACTGTATATATAATCAGCGTGCAGATGTACTGAATATATAGTCAGCGTGCAGATGTACTGTATATATAGTCAGCGTGCAGATGTACTGTATATATAGTCAGCGTGCAGATGTACTGTATATATAGTCAGCGTGCAGATGTACTGAATATATAGTCAGCGTGCAGATGTACTGTATATATAGTCAGCGTGCAGATGTACTGAATATATAGTCAGCGTGCAGATGTACTGTATATATAGTCAGCGTGCAGATGTACTGTATATATAGTCAGCCTGCAGATGTACTGAATATATAGTCAGCCTGCAGATGTACTGTATATATAGTCAGCGTGCAGATGTACTGTATATATAGTCAGCCTGCAGATGTACTGTATGTATAGTCAGCGTGCAGATGTACTGTATATATAGTCAGCGTGCAGATGTACTGTATATATAGTCAGCGTGCAGATGTACTGTATATATAGTCAGCGTGCAGATGTACTGAATATATAGTCAGCGTGCAGATGTACTGAATATATAGTCAGCGTGCAGATGTACTGAATATATAGTCAGCGTGCAGATGTACTGTATATATAGTCAGCGTGCAGATGTACTGTATATATAGTCAGCCTGCAGATGTACTGAATATATAGTCAGCGTGCAGATGTACTGTATATATAGTCAGCGTGCAGATGTACTGAATATATAGTCAGCGTGCAGATGTACTGAATATATAGTCAGCGTGCAGATGTACTGAATATATAGTCAGCGTGCAGATGTACTGTATGTATAGTCAGCGTGCAGATGTACTGAATATATAGTCAGCGTGCAGATGTACTGTATATATAGTCAGCGTGCAGATGTACTGTATGTATAGTCAGCGTGCAGATGTACTGTATATATAGTCAGCGTGCAGATGTACTGTATATATAGTCAGCGTGCAGATGTACTGAATATATAGTCAGCGTACAGATGTACTGTATGTATAGTCAGCGTGCAGATGTACTGTTTATATAGTCAGCGTGCAGATGTACTGTATAGTCAGCGTGCAGATGTACTGTATATATAGTCAGCGTGCAGATGTACTGAATATATAGTCAGCGTGCAGATGTACTGTATATATAGTCAGAGTGCAGATGTACTGTATATATAGTCAGCGTGCAGATGTACTGTATATATAGTCAGCGTGCAGATGTACTGAATATATAGTGAGCGTGCAGATGTACTGTATATATAGTCAGCGTGCAGATGTATGTGCCTGAATATATAGTGAGCGTCCAGATGTACTGTATATATAGTCAGCGTGCAGATGTACTGTATATATAGTCAGCATGCAGATGTACTGTATATATAGTCAGCGTGCAGATGTACTGTATATATAGTCAGCGTGCAGATGTACTGTATAGTCAGCGTGCAAATGTACTGAATATATAGTCAGCGTGCAGATGTACTGAATATATAGTCAGCGTGCAGATGTACTGAATATATAGTCAGCGTGCAGATGTACTGTATATATAGTCAGCGTGCAGATGTACTGTATATATAGTCAGCGTGCAGATGTACTGTATATATAGTCAGCGTGCAGATGTACTGTATATATAGTCAGCGTGCAGATGTACTGAATATAGTCAGCGTGCAGATGTACTGAATATATAGTCAGCGTACAGATGTACTGAATATATAGTCAGCGTACAGATGTACTGTATATATAGTCAGCGTGCAGATGTACTGTGTTAATAGTCAGCGTGCAGATGTACTGTATATATAGTCAGCGTGCAGATGTACTGTATATATAGTCAGCGTGCAGATGTACTGTATATATAGTCAGCGTGCAGATGTACTGTATATATAGTCAGCGTGCAGATGTACTGAATATATAGTCAGCGTGCAGATGTACTGTATATATAGTGAGCGTGCAGATGTACTGTATATATAATCAGCGTGCAGATGTACTGTATATATAGTCAGCCTGCAGATGTACTGAATATATAGTCAGCGTGCAGATGTACTGTATATATAGTCAGCGTGCAGATGTACTGTATATATAGTCAGCGTGCAGATGTACTGAATATATAGTCAGCGTGCAGATGTACTGTATATATAGTCAGCGTGCAGATGTACTGTATATATAGTCAGCGTGCAGATGTACTGTATATATAGTCAGCGTGCAGATGTACTGTATATATAGTCAGCGTGCAGATGTACTGTATATATAGTCAGCGTGCAGATGTACTGAATATATAGTCAGTGTGCAGATGTACTGTATATATAGTCAGCGTGCAGATGTACTGTATATATAGTCAGCCTGCAGATGTACTGTATATATAGTCAGCGTGAATATGTACTGAATGTGCCTAAATTTATAGTCCGTGTGCATATGTCTGTAAATGTAGACAGCGTGTCCGTATTTTTACTGAGCATGCTTATGCATGTGGCTATATCTATAGTGGGCATGCTTATGTATGTGTAACACCCCAGAGTGGTGTTACCACTTCTACACCCTGCTACTGTCTTTATTGGTCTAACCGCATGTGTATTTATTACAGGTCCTCCACACTGTGCATTTCTAATGTTATGTAACTGTTCATGTAATGCGCCTGGTTCACCAGCAGGGGGCAGCAAACATGGCAGAGATGTACTTAGATAGAATGGAACGTACCATTTCATTCTAACCCCCCTCTGTAGGTGAGTGAGGAAGGATGGGGACCAGTTAGTTGCAGTCTAGCTTGCCCCCAGCTAGGGAAACAGTGTGCAGAACCAAGCTCTGCTGGCCATGGAGGCCAAAGATTGAAGCCTCATGAGCCAGGAGGAAAGTTCCCTGGCATAACCTAGAGTCAGACTACAAAGGGAAGTGCAGCATACAGAAGAAGCTGAGTTATACAGCCAGCCTGTCACTACGGCAGATTCAGAGAGAAACAGATATAGCAGAGTTGAGTTTGCCTGCCAGTTTCATGCTAAAGCCTGCTGGAAACAAGACAAAGCCTGTAAAATGTTTGAAGAAACGTTTATGCAAAGTAAAGCTGCCATTGAACTTCATCTCAAGGTCTGGACTCCAGTTATTCTTTTATCCCTCAATCATTCCCCCTATTTATTGCTTCGTAGCCAAAGCCTGGGGTCCAGCCGTATCCAGGTAGGAGCACCGTGACACACATAAAGAGACATTTTAGGCCACACTATACCACTCTGCATTCTAACACCTGGGTCGCGTTATAGAGGGCGCTGGTGGGGGCGTCCGTTGCATATGCATCTGTATATATAATGCACATGCTTATGTATGTGTCTGTATGTATACAGTGAGCATGCTTATGTATGTGGCTATATATATATATATATATATATATAATGAGCATGCTTATGTATGCATCTGTATATATAGTGAGCATGCTTATGTATGTGTCTGGATATATAGTGAGCATGCTTATGTATGCATCTGGATATATAGTGAGCATGCTTATGTATGCATCTGTATATATAGTGAGCATGCTTATGTATGTGTCTGGATATATAGTGAGCATGCATATACATGTGTCTGTAAAGGTAGGTATCTGTCAATATGTGTAGTGAGCATGCTTGCATGTATGTGCCTGTATATATGGTGAGTGTTTACATGTATGTCTCTGCATTTATAGTGAGCGTTCATATGTACGTGTCTGTAAGTGCAGAGAGCGTGTCCGTATCTGTAGTGAGCACGCATATGAAGGTGTATATATATATATATATATATAGTGGGTGATTATATGTATGTGTCTGTATTTTTAGTAAGCGTGGATCTGTAAATGTAGCGAGTGTGTCCATGTGTGTAGTGAGCATGCCCATTATGTTTTTGCCATTTCCCAGTCTTGGAGGGTACATAAGGGGAAGGACCCTGCAGCGGCCCACCCACCAATCTTTCTCTGCAGACTCACAACACACTGATGATATAAGTTCAGGAATCTGCCTCTTTAAGAACTTGATACATTGTTGTCCGTTGATACCTGTGCGGTGGCTGTACCGGCGCTGTATCTGCGGGCTGCAGATCGGCACACGTGTCCAGTGATATAAGAAGCATTGCATTTATTTGGAAATATCCATCAGATGAGGAATACGGCAGAGAAAAAAAAAACATATTTTCCGGATGAGTGAATGCGGTTACTCGGCAGAAGGCTTTCCAAATTCCAATCCTATTTATCCATGATGGGGGGGGGGTTTGTAGAAGCAATGAATAGATACTTGCTCCAAATATATCCTCAGAACTTGTAGCCAAGAATCCAGTTTCCTCCCAAGACGTTGACGTCCACAGATGTTTATTATTGTACATCCACGGCAAGAATCCACCGATGCCACCCGGGGAGCGCCGGCCAATCCCGTCCTGAAAAAGAAGAAGAAGAACCGTCAGCTGACTGGAGGGATTCTGCGCCATATCTACAAAGGGTTAAGGGAACACTCACAGTCTACTTCAGCGTACCGGCCCTTTAAGAACGTGATGTAATTAAAGGGGTTGTTCTGAGTGTTTAAGACTGATGACCTGTCCTCAGCTGATCGTTGGGGGGGGTTCTAGAATTCGGACCCCCACCGATCAGAAACTGATAACCTCCTTTGAAGATAGGTCATCAATATCAAACATTTGGAAAACCCCTTTAAAGGAAAACGTCAGGTAATACTGATACACTGTGTCTGGGGGTCTGACGGGGTGGAGCATGACACCGGGATTTGTAGAATATCACAGGGAGAATTTGTGCCCTATGCTTTTTTCCCCCCGCATCATTTTCTTAAAGGGCCAGTCACACATTTACGTAATTGTAAATGAAGGTTCTCAGAGCTGGAGATACGAGAGATGAAAACATTATACAGAGCATGACGATCTGTGAGAAAACCAGAACCAGCCCTGTGCCTCACATGGATCCAGGGATCGCCACATTCACTGCTCCAATGGCTCTGCTAGATTTCTTTCAGGCTGGCAGCTCAAGGGGTGTGTCCTTTCTCAGGGGTCATGTCCTTTTCTACTGCAGCTTTCTCCCTATCACAGCTTAGGGATTGTGGCCTTTCTGCTGCAGCTCTTTCTATCACAGCTCAGGGGGTGTGGCCTTTCTCAGGGGTCATGTCCTTTTTTCTGCAGCTTTCTCCCTATCACAGCTCAGGGGGTGTGGGCTTTCTGCTGCAGCTCTTTTTTTATCACAGCTCAGGGGGTGTGGCCTTTCTGCTGCAGCTCTCTCGCTATTGCAGCTCAGGAAGTGTGTCCTTTTTGCTGCAGATCTCTCTATACCACAGTTCAGCAGACAGGGGTGCACCACCAATGAGGCCAGATGAGGCAGCTCCAGGTAGAGACAAGAGGGGGGTGGCGCATGGGCAATGATCTCTTTCATTGTGGCAAAGGGGTTAGGTTAAGAAATTGGCATGGGGGGGCGCTGTTTCAGTTTTGATCTCAGGCAGTAGAAAGGCTAGGTGCACCGCTGTTCAGGGGCGTGTCCTATCTGCTGTAGCTAGTGAAGCATGTGCATCCACCTCAGCAGGTGGACAGAGAAATAAAAAAAAATTGCAAAGAGCAGGTGTCGCTATAACAGGGAGCAGCAGACTGCATTCAACCACACTGAAGAGCAGCTGGACTTTGTACGTGGTGTCCCTTTAAGCACAGAGATATTGACAGTTGCCCTTAAAGGGGTTGTGTCACTAAGCATATTCTACATTTTTTAAACCAGCCCCAGGGTCTTAACACTTTTGTAATTAAAAATGTAGCATAGCCAGTGAGCTATACAATAAAATGTATCTGTATAGCGCCACCTGCAGTTTGTTCTTTTCTTTATTTTTTGTCCCTCTCACTGAGCTGGTCGAGCGTGCTCAGGTTAAATCTGCAACTGCCACCAGCTATACGCTCTGTTGGAAGCTGTAGCAGTTACAGGGAGAGAGCTGCAGCAGAAAGGACACACCCACTGAGCTGTGATAGGGAGAGAGCTTCAGCAGAAAAGACACGCCCCCTGAGCTGTGCTAGGGGAAGAGCTGCAGCAGAAAGGACACACCCACTGAGCTGTGATAGGGAGAGAGCTGCAGCAGAATGGACACGCCCACTGAGCTGTGATGGGGGGAGAGCTGCAGCAGAAAGGACACACCCCCTGAGCTGCCAGGCTGAAGGTAATCTAGCAGAACAATTGGAACAGTGAATGTGGAGATCTCTGGATCCCTGTGAAGTACAGGGCTGGTCCTAGCTTTGTTAGAAAGAGATTTTCCAGTTTTATGCACATAAAGCTTTGTTACTATGTAATTGCATAGCTTGTATAATATCTCTGCCTGCTGTCAGTGAATGGCCACACTTTCTTTACATCCAGAGGCTGCACTGATCTAATATTCCTCACAGCTGAGATTCTGTTACAATTGTATCCAGTCCAGTCCGGACAGTTGTCTCCGATTTGTAGTTCATAGAGGATTAGCCTAGCCTGGATACACCTCAGCTACCAGAGGTATTGGGTTTATGTTCCTATTTGCTGACAGCTAGCAGAGATCTTGAAAGCATGGAAAAACTGAACTGGAGCGTTGCAGCATGTTTCATTCCACATAGAGCCGTTTAAAGGGGTCTTCTGACCTTTGACATTTAGAGGGTACCCGTAGGGACCCCCCACCATCAGTAAGACTGCATACAAGTCTACCTTACAAATCTTACCCTAAAGAGGTAACCCGATGAAGCATTTATTTATTTATTTATTTATTTTAGTCCCAATGCTATAAATAACAAACTCAGCTCTGCTACATCAGCGAGGGGTTGCCCACACGCACACACACAAGCTTCCTCCAAGGGTGGGCAATTGACCAGGGCGCAGGAAGGTAGGAACAACAAAACCAGCCATGGTTATATAACTGTTTATGGCGGTAATATTTGGGAACTGAATTGCTAAATTACGACAGAACCACAGTATGTAGAAGTATTATGTAGGGACTACAGGGCGGTATTATGCGGGAAATGTGAGGCAATGTAATGTTTGAATTATAGGGCAGTATTATGTAGTAACTATATATAAGAAACGTGTGGAATAGAATGACGTGTTATGTGGGAACTACAGGACAGGACTATATAGAGGCATTATGTGGGAACTATAGCTGAGTGTTATACAGGAAATATAGAGTAGTGGGAACTATAGGGCAGTATTATGTAGGAACTATATGGAAGAAATATGTAGGGTATATAGGGCAGTGTTGTGTAGGAACTGTATAGATGCAATATGTCAGAACTATAGGGAAGTGTTATACAGGAAATATACAATAGTGTAATGTGGAAACTATAGGGCAGTATTATGTGAGAAATATAGGGCAGTATTATGTAGGAACTATATGGAAGAAATATGTAGTGAATATAAGAATTATTTGGGAAATATAGAAAAGTGGTATGTAGGAAATATATGGCAGTGTTATGTGGGAGATATGGGGTAAATTATTTGGGGACTGTAGAAGTGCTATGTGGGAATTATGAGGCAGTGTTTGGTGGGAACTATAGAGCAGTATTATGTAGGAACAATATGGAAGTAGCATGTGGGAACTATATGGCAGTGCTATGTGGGAACTCTAAGGCAGTGTTATATGGGAACTAGTAGTTGTTTTTGTCTGTGGTAAAAATATCAGCTTCATGAAAAGCTGGGTGGCCACCACTGCACCTCTTACAGGGGTTACCATCAAGTCCCTCAGCAGATGCATCAATACATAGATGAGGGGGACGTGGAAGCTAGATAAACCCCATGCAGAGGCTGGAATCACCCGCTGCAGCCCAGCCAGAACCTCTGCCGCTGATACGGTCACACAACTGTCCCATGCTCCTGAATGGCAAATCTGACTTTGTCATCCAGCTTTCCCAGCAACAGACAGAATCATAAAACGTCTTTACATTTAGGCAGAAATGATTGCCGTGTGTTAAAGTAGTTGAAAATATTCTACATTTTTCAAACCAGCCCCTGGATCTGAATACTTTTGTAATTACATGCAATTAATAATTTAGCATAGCCACTGAGTTATTCAATACAATGTATCTGTATAGCGCCACCTGCTGTGTGTTCTTTTCCTTATTTCTTTGTCCTGCTCACTGCGATGGTCGCACATGCTCAGTTTCATCCTTCAACTGCCTCCTGAGCTGTGATAGGGAGATCATGGACACGCCCCCTGAGCTGCAGCAGGAAGGACACGCCCCCCGAGCTGTCAGCTTGATATAAGGTACAGGTCAGATTCTAGTTTTGTTAGAAAGAGGTTGTCATGTCCTATATGATGTCTGATCTTTATTTTGTACATTAATTATGGGATAACCCTTTTAATTAAGGAGATATTTGCCTAAATAAATGAGCGGAGGCTTCCTGTAAAGGGGGTTCTTCTGCCTGTCCGGGGGCACCCATCAGGACTACATCCTCGGTCACTAGGGTAGGAACAGCTTGGCTTCTGGCTGTGTCGGATGTTTGTCTTAAGGGCATACATCCAACGTAAATCTACAATAAAGAACCAAAGATGTTCGGGAAAATACTATATATGGAAAGAAGTAGGAGACGTGAAGGATAAATGGCTGTAAGGACTGAGACTCCGACAGACGAGAGGGAATGTCATCTGCATGAGAAGATTTTACCGACAGATACACTGCCGAGGACTAGATGAGGACAGATTGGATCCTACTTTGGAAAAAAGGTCAATTTCCAGCTGTAAACCTACATGAGAACAGATGCAGCAGGGTTGAGTTTGTCACTTGAAAAAATTGTGGCTTATTTTGTTTACATGGGACAGCAGGTAAAAAGAGAAAAACACAGTCCTTTACAGGTAGCAAATTCAGCTCTTCTACATCTCTGGTTCATGCAAAGAAGTGAGAAACCTGAGCAGTAAACTTCACCCCAAAAATATCCACCGTATAAAATGAATGGTAAATACAAGAACCCCCCAAAATGTAAGATCCGAAGATGTTTCCCAGAGGTCACTGGGGTGAAGGGCCTGGCGATGTGGACGGTCATTCTCACAACCAAGAGTCCTGTCCATAATATAAATCTCACTATGTTACCAAAGGTCCCTAATGATGTCATAGGAGGAAATATCATAATAATAACATTGCATCCAAAGGGGGCAGCATTATAGTAGTTATATTCTTGTACATAGGAGGCAGTATTATAGTAGTTATATTCTTGTACATAGGAGGCAGTATTATAGTTGTTATATTCATGTACATAGGAGCAGTATTATAGCAGTTATATTCTTGTACATAGGAGGCAGTATTATAGCAGTTATATTCCTGTACATAAGAGCAGTATTATAGTAGTTATATTCTTGTACATAGCAGGTAGTATTATAGTAGTTATATTCTTGTACATAGGAGGCAGTATTATAGTAGTTATATTCTTGTACATAGGAGCAGTATTATAGTAGTTATATTCTTGTACATAGGAGGCAGTATTATAGTAGTTATATTCTTGTACATAGGAGCAGTATTATAGTAGTTATATTCTTGTACATAGGAGCAGTATTATAGTAGTTATATTCTTGTACATAGGAGCAGTATTATAGTAGTTATATTCTTGTACATAGGAGGCAGTATTATAGTAGTTATATTCTTGTACATAGGAGGCAGTATTATAGTAGTTATATTCTTGTACATAGGAGCAGTATTATAGTAGTTATATTCTTGTACATAGGAGGCAGTATTATAGTAGTTATATTCTTGTACATAGGAGCAGTATTATAGTAGTTATATTCTTGTACATAGGGGCAGTATTATAGTAGTTATATTCTTGTACATAGGAGTAGTATTATAGTAGTTATAGTCTTGTACGTAGGAGCAGTATTATAGTAGTTATATTCTTGTACATAGGAGCAGTATTATAGTAGTTATATTCTTGTACACAGGAGGCAGTATTATAGTAGTTATATTCTTGTACATAGGAGCAGTATTATAGTAGTTATATTCTTGTACATAGGAGCAGTATTATAGTAGTTATATTCTTGTACATAGGAGGCAGTATTATAGTAGTTATATTCTTGTACATAGGAGCAGTATTATAGTAGTTATATTCTTGTACATAGGGGGCAGTATTATAGTAGTTATATTCTTGTACATAGGAGCAGTATTATAGTAGTTATATTCTTATACATAGGAGCAGTATTATAGTAGTTATATTCTTGTACATAGGAGGCAGTATTATAGTAGTTATATTCTTGTACATAGGAGCAGTATTATAGCAGTTATATTCTTGTACATAGGAGCAGTATTATAGTGGTTATATTCTTATACATAGGAGCAGTATTATAGTAGTTATATTCTTGCACATAGGAGCAGTATTATAGTAGTTATATTCTTGTACATAGGAGGCAGTATTATAGTAGTTATATTCTTGTACATAGGAGCAGTATTATAGTAGTTATATTCCTGTACATAGGAGCAGTATTATAGTAGTTATATTCTTGTACATAGGAGGCAGTATTATAGTAGTTATATTCTTGTACATAGGAGCAGTATTATAGTAGTTATATTCTTGTACATAGGGGGCAGTATTATAGTAGTTATATTCTTGTACATAGGAGCAGTATTATAGTAGTTATATTCTTGTACATAGGAGTAGTATTATAGTAGTTATAGTCTTGTACGTAGGAGCAGTATTATAGTAGTTATATTCTTGTACATAGGAGCAGTATTATAGTAGTTATATTCTTGTACATAGGAGCAGTATTATAGTGGGTATATTCTTGTACATAGGAGCAGTATTATAGTAGTTATATTCTTGTACATAGGAGCAGTATTATAGTAGATATATTCTTGTACATAGGAGGCAGTATTATAGTAGTTATATTCTTGTACATAGGAGCAGTATTATAGTAGCTATATTATTGTACATAGGAGCAGTATTATAGTAGTTATATTCTTGTACATAGAAGCAGTATTATAGTAGTTATATTCTTGTACATAGGAGCAGTATTATAGTAGTTATATTCATGTACGTAGAGGACGATATTCTAATAGTTATATTCTACCAGGATAAGTGGAGCCAAAACTGTGTACCTGGCAATAAAGGTCTTAGTTTGCTATGTATATGGCTTACATTTGAGCAGCTGACATATTGCAGCTTATAGCAGTATGTACTTTCAAAATAGCCGAAACCCACATCTCAGGTGCGTTGTTGTCTAGCTGGGAGTTTGAGGTTATGCTGTGTATTGCAAAGGAGATGATGTAAGGTTATGATGGATATAGTAGGATTTTTATTCCTACCACCAACGGTTAGACATTAACCGCTAACAGGATCCTGCTTCTGTGTATCTTACAGAATATTTTTCCAAGTACAGCAAAATAGAAGTCAAGGTCCTGTAGAACTACAAAGCCTACAACTTTCTGAAGCTAATTTTTCTTTGCATATTATCACCTCCATTCAGAGATAGCAAAAGGTATCCAACCATTCTGAACAATCAGAACATCTTAAAGAAGTGCACCCTCTAACTTTTGGAAATAAAAATATAAAAAAACATACAACTTTCACCAAATGTATAACTTAGCGCTCGGCTGTAATCTGTGGAGGTCATTTCTCTGTAGCTCCACCACTGGTGAAACGGAGCATTACACAATTCTCGTGGGAATCAAATGGGTGAAATGGACGTGTGGGCTGCGTTCTCCAAAGGGAACACGACCAGTCTTGGTCGCAGCAGAGAAAAGACCCAGGTCACTGTCACACAACCCCGCACTGGTGGGTAGAACTGTCACTTATACAGAATTGGGCACAAGGTCCATGTGGTGTCTCGGCATTCATGCTTTCTTATGACTTCATGGACCAATCACTGTAGAGTTCTCCACCAATCATGGAGTATGGGGCTCTATTTCCCCAATGTCACATTGCTTAGGCATGGTTGAATATATGCAGCAGAGAACCACCACAGCCTTACAAAAATACACCATATACATACACAGAAATAGCAGCACTTAAAGGGTTATCTCATGAAAAAAATATGCAACATTTTTCAAACCAGCACCTGCATCTGAATACTTTTGTAATTGCAAGTAATTAAAAATGTTGTATAGCCACTGAGTTATTCAATAAAATGTATCTGTATAGCGCCACCTGCTGTTTATTGTTTATTCTTGTTTCTCTGTCCATCTGGCTGAAGTGGTCGCACATGCTCAGTTCCATCCTTCAACTGCCACCGGCCCTATCTCCCAAAATAAGTTATGCCAGTTACAAGCAGAGAACTGCAATGGAAAGGACGCCGCCCCTGAGCTGCGATAGGGAAAAATCTGCAGCAGAAAGGACATGCCCACTGAGCTGTGATGGGGAGAACTGCAGCAAAAAAGACATGCCTCCTGAGTTGTAATAGGGAGTAGAGCGGTGGTAGGGAGAGAGCTGCAGTACAAAGAACACACTGGTATACTGTTATAGGGAGAAAGCTGTAACAGAAAGGACACATCCTCAGATGTGATAGGGAGAGAGCTGTAGCAGAAAGGTCATGTCTCTTGAGCTTTGACAGGTAAAGAGCTGCTGCAGAAAGGACAGGCCCCCCTGAGCTGTGGTAGGGAGAGAGCTGCAGCAGAAAGGACACACCCCTGAGCTGTAATAGGGAGAGAGCTGCAGCAGAAAGGACATCAGCTTAAAATAAATGTACCAAAGCTATTTTTATCAATGAATGTGGAGATCTCTGGATCCATGTGAGGTACAGGGCTGGTCCTAGCTTTGTTAGAAAGAGTTTGTCATGTATTACATGATGTCTGATTTTTTTTATATTAATAATAGGATAACTCCTGTGAAAGCACATGGCCAGGTATGTACGCATATATAATATAGCACCTAGTTCACACCTCACCGTGGTGAATACATCGGAGGGGTTCCCCCACACCTTCCATATACAACATGGATTTTTGTTTGCAGTAAGTGTCCCTGGTCTTCCAGGCCGGGTCCCGGGGACGAGATGCAGATTATCTCCTGGAGCAGGAAGCAGATTGTAAGCGCAGTTCCCTGTGTAATGAGACTGGAATTGGTGAGTCAGCGCGTGCAGCATTATCCACCTCATCTAACAATAGGCCAGGAAAAAAACATCACCGCCGGCCGCGCTCTCGTGTGCGGGGACCGTTTCCCCCCCTGTAAATCAGCGCCACCCGCCCTGTCCTATATTCTGATCGGAGGTTTATTTATGGATCCCAGTGTCTAATACCAGAGCAAAATGTCACCGCCGCTTCCTCAGCATCTGCCGGGCACACGACGACAAGCCAAAGAATGGCTCACCCTGAGGTTAACTTTCACTGCAGACTTCGGAGGAGACGGGGTCATGCCAGCAGCCAATTACAATGCCCCCGAGTCTTCCTCTCCACAATTGGGACAATGGTTCGCCAGAATTAAATGGGAAATACCCTTTACCGCCTGGAGACAGTCAGTCTTGGGCTTTAGTGAGAAAAGCAAACAGAAGTAGACAAAGACACTGGCATTTTAAAGCTCCATGAATATGTAGTATTCACGGTGATTTTATTGGGGTTTTAAACTGAATTGCAGATAAAACTGTTGGTGCACAAAAGAAACAGTTCAATGACACGTTCAACTCTGCTACATCTGCACTCTAATACCGGTATAGAAGTGTAACACCCTTTTGGGCAGCCCTCGGTAGGCGGGGTGCATGGTGGTTCTCACCTCACTATGGTGCACTGCCTCCACCCAAATCTATAGGATAGCAGGAGGGTCTTTATTTATTTAGGAAAGGGTGAACAACGGTGAAGAACGTAAAGATAATGCAAGAAAAGGAACAAAACACAGATGGCAAACCCCTGGTGAAGGGGCGGCATTCTGCAACAGTAAGTAGCGATGGCGATCACACACACTCTCCTTTAGAGTATATAGACAGAATGCACTTCCCAGCTATCTACCTCTAGCCCTCAGCTTACTATACCCTACTGTCTAGTAATTAACCCAGTCCGAACGTTGGGGCCCGGTTGCAGAAAACGTTGGCGCTCTAATATTGGTGCAATTACGATTGTTCTGTCCGGGAACCAGGTGGGGGCTGCAGCATTCAGAAGCTTGGATGGTAGTAGAGTCGGGGGCAAGATTCTCCTGGGATGCAGGCTTGGTTGTAGGGGTTAATGCAGCAGCGGAGCTTTCCCTTCTCACACTGGAAACACAGGAGCTGTCTGGGCTATGCTGTAGGGGTAGTGCAGCAGCAGAGCTTTCTCCTCTCACACAGGAGCTGTCTGTGCTGTGCTGTAGGGGTAGTGTAGCAGCTGAGCTTTCTCCTCTCACACAGGAGCTGTCTGGGCTATGCTGTAGGGTTAGTGCAGCAGCTGAGCTTTCCCTTCTCACACAGGAGCTGTCTGGGCTATGCAGTAGGGGTAGTGCAGCAGCTGAGCTTTCTCCTCTCACACTGGAAACACAGGAGCTGTCTGGGCTGTGCTGTAGGGTTAGTGCAGCAGCTGAGCTTTCTCCTCTCACACAGGAGCTGTCTGGGCTATGCTGTAGGGTTAGTGCAGCAGATGAGCTATCTTTCCTCACACAGGAGCTGTCTGGGCTATGCTGTAGGGGTAGTGCAGCAGCGGAGCTTTCCCCTCTCACACAGGAGCTGTCTGGGCTGTGCTGTAGGGGTAGTGCAGCAGCGGAGCTTTCTCCTCTCACACAGGAGCTGTCTGGGCTGTGCTGTAGAGGTAGTGTAGCAGCGGAGCTTTCCCCTCTCACACAGGAGCTGTCTGGGCTGTGCTGTAGGGGTAGTGTAGCAGCAGAGCTTTCTCCTCTCACACAGGAGCTGTCTGGGCTGTGCTGTAGAGGTAGTGTAGCAGCGGAGCTTTCCCCTCTCACACAGGAGCTGTCTGTGCTGTGCTGTAGAGGTAGTGCAGCAGCGGAGCTTTCCCCTCTCACACAGGAGCTGTCTGGGCTGTGCTGTAGGGGTAGTGTAGCAGCGGAGCTTTCTCCTCTCACACAGGAGCTGTCTGGGCTGTGCTGTAGGGGTAGTGCAGCAGCTGAGCTTTCCCTTCTCACACAGGAGCTGTCTGGGCTGTGCTGTAGGGGTAGTGTAGCAGCGGAGCTTTCCCTTCTCATACAGGAGCTGTCTGGGCTGTGCTGTAGGGGTAGTGCAGCAGCTGAGCTTTCCCTTCTCACACAGGAGCTGTCTGGGCTGTGCTGTAGGGGTAGTGTAGCAGCGGAGCTTTCCCTTCTCATACAGGAGCTGTCTGGGCTGTGCTGTAGGGGTAGTGCAGCAGCAGAGCTTTCCCCTCTCACACAGGAGCTGTCTGGGCTGTGCTGTAGGGGTTAATGCAGCAGATGAGCTATCTTTCCTCATACAGGAGCTGTCTGGGCTGTGCTGTAGGGGTAGTGTAGCAGCGGAGCTTTCCCTTCTCACACAGGAGCTGTCTGGGCTGTGCTGTAGGGGTAGTGCAGCAGCAGAGCTTTCCCCTCTCACACAGGAGCTGTCTGGGCTGTGCTGTAGGGGTAGTGCAGCAGCGGAGCTTTCCCCTCTCACACAGGAGCTGTCTGGGCTGTGCTGTAGGGGTAAGGCTACTTTCACATCTGCGATTTCCCTTTCCGCTATTGAGATCCATCATAGGATCTCAATAGCGGGGGAAATGGCTTCCATTTTGTCCCCATTCATTGTCAATGGGGACAAAACTGAACTGAACGAAACGGAGAGCACCAGAATGTATTCCATTCGGTTTGGTTGCGTCCCCATCGCGGACAGAAAAACTCTGCAAGCAGAGGTGTAAGTCAATAAGGAAGGATCAGTTTTCTCGGACACAAAGGAAAACTGATCCGTCCCCCATTGACTTTCAATGTTTTCAGAGTGGCATCCGTCTTGGCTAGTTTAGAGATAATACAACCGGATCCATTCAGAACGGATACAGACGGTTGTATTATTATGACGGAAGCGTTTTTGCGGATCCATGATGGATCCAGCAAAAACGCTGATGTAAAAGTAGCCTAATGCAGCAGCTGATCTTTCTCCTCTGTCACTGGAAACATAGGAGATGTCTGCTCTGTGCTGTAGGGTTAGTGCAGCAGCTGAGCTATCTTTCCTCATACAGGAGCTGTCTGCTCTGTGCTGTAGGGGTAGTGCAGCAGCTGAGCTATCTTTCCTCATACACGAGCTGTCTGGGCTATGCTGTAGGGTTAGTGCAGCAGCTGAGCTATCTTTCCTCATACACGAGCTGTCTGCTCTGTGCTGTAGGGTTAGTGCAGCAGCTGAGCTATCTTTCCTCATACACGAGCTGTCTGGGCTATGCTGTAGGGTTAGTGCAGCAGCTGAGCTAGCTTTCCTCATACACAAGCTGTCTGCTCTGTGCTGTAGGGTTAGTGCAGCAGCTGAGCTTTCCCTTCTCATACAGGAGCTGTCTGAGCTGTGCTGTAGGGTTAGTGCAGCAGATGAGCTATCTTTCCTCATACAGGAGCTGTATGGGCTATGCTGTAGGGGTAGTGCAGCAGCTGAGCTTTCCCTTCTCATACAGGAGCTGTCTGGGCTATGCTGTAGGGTTAGTGCAGCAGCTGAGCTTTCCCTTCTCATACAGGAGCTGTCTGGGCTATGCTGTAGGGGTAGTGCAACAGCTGAGCTTTCCCTTCTCATACAGGAGCTGTCTGGGCTATGCTGTAGGGTTAGTGCAGCAGCTGAGCTTTCCCTTCTCATACAGGAGCTGTCTGGGCTATGCAGTAGGGGTAGTGCAGCAGCAGAGCTTTCTCCTCTCATACAGGAGCTGTCTGGGCTATGCAGTAGGGGTAGTGCAGCAGCAGAGCTTTCTCCTCTCATACAGGAGCTGTCTGGGCTATGCTGTAGGGTTAGTGCAGCAGCTGAGCTATCTTTCCTCATACAGGAGCTGTCTGGGCTATGCTGTAGGGTTAGTGCAGTAGCGGAGCTTTCCCTTCTCATACAGGAGCTGTCTGGGCTATGCTGTAGGGGTAGTGCAGCAGCTGAGCTTTCCCTTCTCATACAGGAGCTGTCTGGGCTATGCTGTAGGGGTAGTGCAGCAGCTGAGCTTTCCCTTCTCATACAGGAGCTGTCTAGGCTGTGCTGTAGGGTTAGTGCAGCAGATGAGCTATCTTTCCTCATACAGGAGCTGTCTGCTCTGTGCTGTAGGGTTAGTGCAGCAGCTGAGCTTTCCCTTCTCATACAGGAGCTGTCTGAGCTGTGCTGTAGGGTTAGTGCAGCAGATGAGCTATCTTTCCTCATACAGGAGCTGTATGGGCTATGCTGTAGGGGTAGTGCAGCAGCTGAGCTTTCCCTTCTCATACAGGAGCTGTCTGAGCTGTGCTGTAGGGTTAGTGCAGCAGATGAGCTATCTTTCCTCATACAGGAGCTGTATGGGCTATGCTGTAGGGGTAGTGCAGCAGCTGAGCTTTCCCTTCTCATACAGGAGCTGTCTGGGCTATGCTGTAGGGTTAGTGCAGCAGCTGAGCTTTCCCTTCTCATACAGGAGCTGTCTGGGCTATGCTGTAGGGGTAGTGCAGCAGCTGAGCTTTCCCTTCTCATACAGGAGCTGTCTGGGCTATGCTGTAGGGTTAGGGCAGCAGCTGAGCTTTCCCTTCTCATACAGGAGCTGTCTGGGCTATGCAGTAGGGGTAGTGCAGCAGCAGAGCTTTCTCCTCTCATACAGGAGCTGTCTGGGCTATGCAGTAGGGGTAGTGCAGCAGCAGAGCTTTCTCCTCTCATACAGGAGCTGTCTGGGCTATGCTGTAGGGTTAGTGCAACAGCTGAGCTATCTTTCCTCATACAGGAGCTGTCTGGGCGATGCTGTAGGGTTAGTGCAGTAGCGGAGCTTTCCCTTCTCATACAGGAGCTGTCTGGGCTATGCTGTAGGGGTAGTGCAGCAGCTGAGCTTTCCCTTCTCATACAGGAGCTGTCTGGGCTATGCTGTAGGGTTAGTGCAGCAGCTGAGCTTTCCCTTCTCATACAGGAGCTGTCTGGGCTATGCTGTAGGGGTAGTGCAGCAGCAGAGCTTTCTCCTCTCATACAGGAGCTGTCTGGGCTGTGCTGTAGGGTTAGTGCAGCAGCTGAGCTATCTTTCCTCATACAGGAGCTGTCTGGGCTATGCTGTAGGGTTAGTGCAGTAGCGGAGCTTTCCCTTCTCATCAAGGAGCTGTCTGCGCTATGCTGTAGGGGTAGTGCAGCAGCTGAGCTTTCCCTTCTCATACAGGAGCTGTCTGGGCTATGCTGTAGGGTAAGTGCAGCAGCTGAGCTATCTTTCCTCATACAGGAGCTGTCTGGGCTATGCTGTAGGGTTAGTGCAGTAGCGGAGCTTTCCCTTCTCATACAGGAGCTGTCTGGGCTATGCTGTAGGGTAAGTGCAGCAGCTGAGCTATCTTTCCTCATACAGGAGCTGTCTGGGCTATGCTGTAGGGTTAGTGCAGTAGCGGAGCTTTCCCTTCTCATACAGGAGCTGTCTGGGCTATGCTGTAATGTCTGCACAGACACAGAAAACACTTCTGTCTGTGGAAATACTCAGTCTTTCTATCTCCTGGCCATTCTGTTGCATACCTCCCAAATTTTTGGACGTTCGAAGAGGGACACTTATGGTTCATTGCGTGAAAGATCTATTTTTCCTGCACGTTTATGCACATCAATAGTTTTCTCTTACGAAATAGTGAAACAATTATCTGAATGTAGAAATTTCAAAAATTCAAATTGCATCAAGTAATGGAATAATATACAGGGTGGGGTCAAATATATAGATAGGACCCAGACAAACACTTTCTGGGTCAATATTCTAAGTGTAGTAATGAAAATCTATACCTCAGATCAAAAAGAGGAACATTTATGTAGAAAAGACGGACAGAGGGACTTGGGTCAAAAAGAGGGACTGTCCCTCCAAAAGAGGGACACTTGGGAGGTCTGCTGTTGTCTCTAAGATGGCTGCTCTTCCTCTTCCTGCCTTAGCCTTTCCACCCCTTACAAGTGGCTACAGGGAGGTGCAAGTACTCATGGGATTTGCAGTCCACTTCACCTCAGAGGGATCAGCACTAATGCCTGCTGCTGTGAGTCCCTGCTTGTAGCGGGCAGCAGCAGCATCCACTAGGCCCACTGCTTTCACTGCAGGGGCTACAATTGTAATATAATGTAGCAGTATCACTATTTTCAAATATTGTGACAATCTGACCAAAAACCTTTCTCCTGATATCCTCCACATCGTTCACGCCTCACAGACCGCGGCCCCTCAGGAGCATGTACCAAGATGGCTTTTGTCTTCTAGTTGCTATGTGTCTCTGGACAACTTCCACAATAAAACACAGCCATGTACACAGCCAGGGGCATCCAGGAGGCACTTTTTAGGCCACCTGAGCAGATTAAAACATACCAAACAAAAGTGGAAATGTTTGTTATTGTGGCCTTCAGGCATGAACATATTGTAGTCCTTAATGCTGTAGAGAGCCAAAGACAATCTCTAATCCCCTGTGATGGCATGATTGGCCGAGCGTTATACGCCCTGTGGCTAGATGGTTGGTCGTTTGGATTCCATTCAGCAATTATGTCATTGGCCCCTGCTAAACTGTGTGTCAAGACCTTTGGTGACACTCAAATTTTTGTAAATTTTGTATGCTCCAGAGACTTTTGTTCACATTCGGTGAATATTTTTTAGAAAATGTGGTGTTCAGTGTTGTGAAACCTGTTAGTAAGTGTTTAATTTCCCTGCAGCACCACCCCAGGTGAGATGAAGTATTACACAGTGTCCATGCACACCAATAGGGACACATCCTCCAGACTGAGGGATGGTTTTTGTAGGCAATCTGCACTATGGTCAAGAAGTGGGGATCCTGAACAGAGGAACATCTTCTATTAAGTCATAACCCCCTAACAGTATATATAAAAACTGGGTTTTAAAACTAAAGATAAGAAAAAGCAATACTGGGATAAAAAATAAATATAAAATTTAAAAACAAATTGCAAAGGTTTCAGTCTGACCCTGAGCTTGGAGACAGTCTAAAATCCACTGCAAGTTTCATCATTTGTTTAGGCTCCTGCTCCTGTTGTGCATGATCCTGCTGTACAGTCGTGGCCAAAAGTTTTGAGAATGACACAAATATTAGTTTTCACAAAGTTTGCTGCTAAACTGCTTTTAGATCTTTGTTTCAGTTGTTTCTGTGATGTAGTGAAATATAATTACAGGCACTTCATACGTTTCAAAGGCTTTTATCGACAATTACATGACATTTATGCAAAGAGTCAGTATTTGCAGTGTTGGCCCTTCTTTTTCAGGACCTCTGCAATCCGACTGGGCATGCTCTCAATCAACTTCTGGGCCAATTCCTGACTGATAGCAACCCATTCTTTCATAATCACTTCTTGGAGTTTGTCAGAATTAGTGGGTTTTTGTTTGTCCACCCGCCTCTTGAGGATTGACCACAAGTTCTCAATGGGATTAAGATCTGGGGAGTTTCCAGGCCATGGACCCAAAATGTCAGCGTTTTGGTCCCCGAGCCACTTAGTTATCACTTTTGCCTTATGACACGGTGCTCCATCGTGCTGGAAAATGCATTGTTCTTCACCATTGTTGTTTGATTGTTGGAAGAAGTTGCTGTTGGAGGGTGTTTTGGTACCATTCTTTATTCATGGCTGTGTTTTTGGGCAAAATTGTGAGTGAGCCCACTCCCTTGGATGAGAAGCAACCCCACACATGAATGGTCTCAGGATGCTTTACTGTTGGCATGACACAGGACTGATGGTAGCACTCGCCTTTTCTTCTCCGGACAAGTCTTTTTCCTGATGCCCCAAACAATCGGAAAGAGGCTTCATCAGAGAATATGACTTTGCCCCAGTCCTCAGCAGTCCATTCACCATATTTTCTGCAGAAGATCAATCTGTCCCTGATGTTTTTTTTGGAGAGAAGTGGCTTCTTTGCTGCCCTTCTTGACACCAGGCCATCTTCCAAAAGTCTTCGCCTCACTGTGCGTGCAGATGCGCTCACACCTGCCTGCTGCCATTCCTGAGCAAGCGCTGCACTGGAGGCACTCCGATCCTGCAGCTGAATCCTTTTTAGGAGACGATCCTGGCGCTTGCTGGACTTTCTTGGACGCCCTGAAGCCTTCTTAACAAGAATTGAACCTCTTTCCTTGAAGTTCTTGATGATCCTATAAATTGTTGATTGAGGTGCAATCTTAGTAGCCACAATATCCTTGCCTGTGAAGCCATTTTTATGCAACGCAATGATGGCTGCACGCGTTTCTTTGCAGGTCACCATGGTTAACAATGGAAGAACAATGATTTCAAGCATCACCCTCCTTTTAACAGGTCAAGTCTGCCATTTTAACCCAATCAGCCTGACATAATGATCTCCAGCCTTGTGCTCGTCAACATTCTCACCCGCGTTAACGAGACGATTACTGAAATGATCTCAGCAGGTCCTTTATCGACAGCAATGAAATGCAATGGAAAGGTTTTTTGGGGATTAAGTTAATTTTCATGGCAAAGAAGGACTATGCAATTCATCTGATCACTCTTCATAACATTCTGGAGTATATGCAAATTGCTATTATAAAAACTTAAGCAGCAACTTTTCCAATTTCCAATATTTATGTAATTCTCAAAACTTTTGGCCACGACTGTACATGCTCCTGCTCCTACTTAACATGCCTCTGCTCCTGCTGTACATGCTCCTGCTCCACATGCTCCTGCTGTACATGCCCCTGCTCCTGCTGTACATGCACCTGTTCTTGCTGTATATATAACTGCTGTATATGCTCCTACTCCATATACTCCTGTCCCTGCTGTACATGCCCCTGCTCCTGCTGTACATGCTACTGTTCCTACTCCACATACTCCTGTTCCTGCTGCATATTCTCCTGCTCCACATGCCCCTGCTCCTGCTGTACATTCTCCTGCTCCATATATTCTTGCTGTACATGCTCCTGCTTCACATGCTCCTGTTCCTGCTGTATATATAACTGCTGTACATGCTCCTGCTCCTACTCCATATACTCATGTACCTGCTGTACATGATCCTGCTGTACATGCCCCTGATCCTGCTCCACATGCCTCTGATCCTGCTGTACATGATCCCGCTGTACATGCCCCTGATCCTGCTCCACATGCCTCTGATCCTGCTGTACATGATCCTGCTGTACATGCTCCTGCTCAGCATGCTACTGTTTCCACTCCACATGCTCCTGTTCCTGCTGCATATGTAACTGCTGTATATGCTCCTGCTCCTCCTTTACATGCTCCTGTTCCACATGCTTCTGTTCCTGCTGTATATGCTCCTGCTTCTGCTCCACATGCCCCTGCTCCTGCTATACATGCTCTTGCTCCTGCGCCACATGCTCCCGGTGTACATGCTCCTGCTCCTCCATGCTTCTGCTCTACACACACTCCTCCTCCTGCTCTCCCATGCTTTACACTGCAGCTATATTTGTTCAGATCTTCTGCTGAATATAGGCCCATGCTAACTTCTATTACAGAATGACTAGAAACCAAGAAAATGATCAAATAACTGCTGCATACAGGGCAGGAAAATAAGCCTCAGTACACAGAAGATCCCCTTTGAATGATTTTGTCTTCCACTATAAAGTCCCTTTGGCAATTTAGATCATTTTTTAAGCTCAGACTCATGAGAACTTGTGGTGTCCTAAAGGTATGAGCCAGTGATTTCAATGATTTCCCTTTTACGAGCCAAGGACAGAAAGACCTGGGTTTTGATAGTGACAGCCCTCTCAGTGCTCATGTGAATGGAATGGAATCACTTGGGCTGGAAAACCATTACTTACTGGAGAGACAGCGGCAGCCATGCGTAATGCAGAAATAGTAAAAGGGAAAAAAAAAAAAGCGAGCTGCCTATATATAACGTGTACTGTACACACTGGAGTTCTGGGAATTCACTGTACTGACATTCATAGAAAACATGTTTGTGAGCAGCGACTGAACAAAGGTCTCAGGCAGTGGACTGACAAGCAGGCACATTCATTCACGGGATCCCGGCACACCTCAAGACATCTGTAAATCTGCAGGCTTTTACTATAAGTTGCGTCATTTCACCTCGCTTTAGAGTAAATTTAGTCCATGTGGCAGGTAAAAGTTCAATTCACACTATAAACCAGTGCAGAATTAAGAATGAATGGAAATTGTGTAATACCTTATATCTCCTGTGGTGATGCTGTTGGGAAATTGAACACTTATTGTTAGGTTTCTCTACAGACTCCAGTGGTCGCTGGAGGCCCAACCACTTTGTAATCAGTCTCCCCCTCTCCATTCAAGTCAAACCAGTATCCTTCCATCCAATTAAAGGGGTTACTTAAAGGCTATGGACACCTTCAGGCATTTTATATATATATATATATATTTATATATATATTGCATTTGAGTTATTTTGGGATAGAAATCATGTTTCCAATTGATCTTTATTAAAAATATTCAGCTGTTTCTAAAACACAGGGGTTAAAAATCTGTCATAAACATTCATTACAGCTCAATTCTTATCAAACTGATAAGAATATGACTTAAATAAGTGTTTATGAGGTCAGGAGACCACAGATAAGTACGACACATGAGCCGCCAGATGACAGGATTGAAAGAAAACAGAAAATGTCATCTTAAAAACAGACTGATTTTTTACCCCTGTAACTCAGAAAAAGCTAAACGAAGATCAGTTGGAAAAATTATTTTTAACCCAAAATGAGTAAAATACAAGCATAAAAAATGCCTCAAAGGTGTATATTTTATTTATTTTATGCACTTATATAGTGCTACTATACTCCGTAGCGCTTTACAGACATTGTCATCACTCACTGTCCCCAACAGTCTAAGGTCCCTATCAGTCTGTCTTTGGAGTGTGGGAGGAAACCGGAGAACCCGGAGGAAACCCAGGCAAACACAGGGAGGACCTACAAACTCCATGCAGATGTTGTCCATAGCCCTTAATTTCCAAAACCATTTACCCCAATGGGCATACATACCATAGAGACAGTTAATCCAACTGCTATGAGGCCTATGGAAAGAGGAGGCCTGGGTCAAGCTAAACATGTCCTGTTTCCCAATAGCAATGCCACCTTATGCTATCAAGAGGAAAGAGCCCGGGGTAATTGTGTCCTTCCTTCCTACAAGTCATGGGAAAGGGGTTGGGCGTGTTGGTTAGCAAGATCTGTCCCGGATGAAGTGGTATGCTGCAAGAAATCAGCACCAGGCCCTATTATGCAAGGTGCTTATATGGCCTAGGTGCACCACTGTATGGGTTACTGAGTTGTCCATGATACAGAACTACGGGTTTTATTACTGCTGATCCATTATTTCATGGGAAAATGAAATGGTGGCCATGTTGGTTATCTTCCAAATTTTCCAAAAATAAAAATAACTAGAGCTGGCCATACACATTGGATTTTAGTGGGACCGGCCAACCATCTAACGTGTATGAGGGTCTTTCAGTTCTCCTTAATAGCAGTTGTTGGGGAAAAGAAGTTTCATGCCCAATCTTTAGTTCTTAAGGACATAATCCACCACCAGAAAGAAGAGGACAAGTCCCAGACTTGTATTCAGGTACCAGGATTTGGCTTTTTGGAAACCGAATAATGAAAAAGCTGTAATTTTATCAGAATGGACTGACCTTACCGAGGCCATCGTCAACACGAGACGGTAGAGACAAATTCATTAATCATCTGCATGTTGGCGTAACGGAAGTTATCTCAACCTCTCAAATATCAGCGAAAATACAACCAAAGCAAAACCGACATTTCTAAGGCTAAACTGTTCTCATCCTTTGAAAAGGTTATTTCACCTGCAGACCAACGCCACGGTAATCCCAACGAAATCCCCACTGCTCGCTCTCCCTATAATTAGCAGGTATTAACATTTCGGGATTCTCGGAGGGAAGGCCATAAAAAGGAGACAAGTCGTTAGTCTGTGATGTTATCAAGACTAGGAAAATAAAACAAAGATTAAAAAAGAACAAAAAAAAAGGGTAAGAGAATGAGAAAGGGATTTATGCGTGTAATTATATAGTTAGAGTAATGACGGAGAGAGTTGAAGATGCTTTGTAAGAACAATTGTGGTTGTGCAATAGAGCTGGGAATGTTCTGACATAGCATTTCAGCTAAATCTACAAGGGCCGCAGGTGCCCTCTTGAACTCCTCAGGATAGTCATACAGTTGAATACTACGGCGAGGGCGACAGTATTTTGTGCTTGGTCCTATATGGTATTGCAGGCCCTACCTACTTTTGTTGTCCCTGCCGACTTGTGTTGCTCTGTCTTGTGTCAAATTGGACCTGCCTACAACATGGGGCCACTTTAAGTTCTCAGTCCCACCCACTGCTCCAAGCTATTCCATACCCCAAGCATGCATGTTCTCTCAAATGGGAGAGAGGAATAAGCCCCTGCCAGAAACCTCTAGAGGTGTCTTATGTCCCAAAGGTCATAAAAAATTCGGTATGTTAAAATCCAACATGCCCAACCCTTCTCTCCCCAGGCATTTGCCATCAGGAGAAAATTGAGAGTCCCCATACACATTAGATGGTTGGCCGAGTCCACTAAAGTCAGCAGGTTTGGCTGATATACATCAGTTGTGCAGAACCAGATTATGAAAGTTAGGCCTCATGCACACGGCCGTTGTTAGGGTCCGCATCCGAGCCGCCATTTTTGCGGCTCGGATGCGGACCCATTCACTTCAATGGGGCCGCAAAAGATGCGGACAGCACTCCGTGTGCTGTCCGCATCCGTTGCACCGTTCCATGGCCCCGCAAAAAAAAATAGCATGTCCTATTCTTGTCCGTTTTGCGGACAAGAATAGGCATGTCTACAATGGCCGCCCGTTCCGTTCCGCGGCTTCCGTTTTTTGCGGATCAACGGTTTGCATACCACAAAAAAAGGGACGGTTGTGTGCATGTAGCCTTATGGAAATAGTTTAGACGGCAACTCACTACAGGCCCCTTTAGACCGCTCGATGTTCGTAGGAATGCTCGTTAGTGATGATCTGCCAGATGCCACCAATTACTAAATGAACGAAAAAAAACACTTGTTCATCAGGTAATTGGATCTTTCACGCGGTCCCCTAAATTATTGTTGGCCGGCAGCAGATCGTATTGTCTAAACAGTCTCTGCTGCTGGCCAACAATGATTCTGTATAGGGACAAGCAATAGCTATAGCGAACGCTCCTCCTCCATACTGTGGAGTGCATTTACATGCAGCGGTCTCCTAAACCTACAAGCAGGTGATTGTTGGGAAGGAATGCTTCCTTCTTGTAAAGGGGCCTTCAGACTTTAGACAATGCAGTCCTATGTGTCTCCACCTCTTCTCAGTTAGATACAATTGCCAAACATTCCTAAGCATAGTGCAGGTCGGGGGATCCCAGATTTCAGCAGTGCACACAGTACTTGTATAAATAGTGACCTCCCCTTACCCCCATACCAAACTTTTCAATGGGCCACTGTTCCCTTTTGGTACCAATTTTTGGGGAACCTACTTTAAAGGGTAATTAAATGTAATATATAGATATGGGCAGGGAGAGTGGTGGATTCCCCCTATAGATGTGTCCAATCTTACATCATCCCAATTCTGTCCATTCTTGGGCAGACAGATACAGGATAAACAATTCCTGATAGAATTCCTCAAAAAAATTTTTTAAAGCTGGTCACCTTGCGTACTTATCCTCACAACATCAAGAGGGCACATGCCTATTGTGCCCTACAAAGTTGGCCCTGCTTGGTGGTTTGCAGTGTGTCCTGCAGTACTGAGGTCTTTGGTTTGAATCTGACACTGGGGAACATCCACATGGAGTATGTAGAATTTTTTCGTAGATTTCCGCCAGGTTATCTGATTCCCCACCACACTCCAAATGCATTGTCCTAAGTGGCTTCTTATAGGATTAGCCTTAGATGTGCATATGTGCTTGAGATACAGGTAAATCCTTCCCATGATAGTACAGAATCATCAAATTGACACTTATGGTCGAGAAACAGCAACAAGATGGGACTTGAGGGTATAAAAACACTGGCACATTCAGGTCATAAAAGAAAAGCAAGTTGACACTTAGGAACTTACTGTAAGTAATGACACAATGGCACCTAAAGTCCTAGAAGACTGTGATGCACACCAGGATTATAAATGGAACCTGGTAGATGTGGACAAATTGTTAGTTGGGATGAACACCAAGATCATAAATAGGATCTGATAGATGTGGGCACATACAGTATAAACATTTCCAATTTTTTTTTAACCCCTCCGTAGTTTGGGCCACAGGATGAGCTAGAACCATATTTGGTTGCCCGTTGTCAAGGACAATACAGTCATAGATAATTGGGATGCTGAAAGATAACTCTTGGGGGTTGAAGCCATATTTTTGGAGCACCAACGATCCATGACTCGTCACAGCATCTCAAACTAGGAACTCTATAGGGTGAGGCCACTGAGACTGTCTTCAAGACACTGTTTAACCAAGCAAATAATTACAGAAGAAGGGAACACAAGAGTCTCCTTCAGGGTATACGGCTCAGTTACACAATGTGATTATCTTTCTACCTTGTGACCTACTTAATGAATTGTGACTCACGTTGAAGTGTGTGAACATTACAACTCAAACATGGCCATGGATAAAACAGGACATTGTGGTGAATGGCCTCTCCCTCTCTGCACACTTGGCACCCAGAGTGTGGCGGGTGATCATCATGTGTTAGGACTGGCATCGCTCAATACATACAACAAGGCGATGAATGAGCCACCATGCGGTGGAAACATTCCTGCTGGTACACATAATACCTGCTGAGACATTACTCAGGAATCTTGCTGGAATGGTGATATGAAGATTTAAAGGGGTTGTCCCACCTGCATATCAATAGGACTTCTGGTACGCACCCATCTCAAGAATGGAGAGCATGGTACGCATGCATGGCGTCCTCTCCATTCACTGCTATGGGACTTACAAAAATAGCCGAGCAAGTGCACTCTACTGTTTTTGGAGGTCCCATAGCAGAGAATGAAGAAGACATGGAGCATGTGCTGCTATCCCACTCACCGCTATGGGACCTCTCAAAATTGCCGATCTAGCGCTAGTGAATGCCCTCCATTCATGGTGGGGCCCTGATCTTGAGATAGAAGCAGGTGCCAGAGGTGGAACATGCATATATCCGACATGATAGATAGGATAGATGGGACAACCCATTTAATAACAATCGCCCCCTCCCCAAAAAAGTCCTAAAGCTTTTTGGAGTGGGTTATAATCTAGGAGGGATAAATGATGCCAACTAATCTTTTCCTATACTAAATAGTTTACTTATGAAGGTGAGCCAAGCATGCATGTGTATTGGGGACTGAGAGAAATAGCTCTCCACCAAATTAGGAAAAATAAGCCTCTACTAATGGTTTCCTCCACTTTTAAAGTTCAGGACACAAGTAGTATTAGCTCAGCCAAGCATGCATGTGCTTGGGAAGGAGTCAGGAGAGATAGCTGTCCACCAAATGAGGAGAGATGTCTGGAAGTGGCTTCCTCACCACTCGACCTTCAGAACAGATATAGAATATGCTCAGCCGAGCATGCATGTGTATGGGAAGGGGGTTGGGAGAGATAGCTGTCCTCTAAACTGTCAGTGGATTTCAACTGTCTCAATCCTTGGCAAGATAAACTTCTACTTAAGGTTTTCTCCCCTTTTCCCATTCACAGCACCTGCATGCTCGGCCAAGCTGAGAGTTCTTGTGCATGGGCGGGATTGAGAAAGATAATGTTCGGTTGGGGAATTCTGTGTGTGTGTGTTTGGGGGGGGGTTATCTTGTGTAGGACCCTCATCTATCACCCACAGCAGAGACTCCAGAGTGTGTCACTCTCTCTCTGGAGGACCTAGAAGGTCCATATATTACATGATCAGCTAACTGAATTTATTGAGACCTGTATAGTACTTCATTTCTCCTGTGGTGGCACACCAAGGGAATTATAGATTTTCTACTGAGTTCCTCTATAGATTACAGACTAGAAGATTACGCCTTACAGTCATTACATAGATGCCCACTGATTTTAATTGACAAGAGGCACCCTGCAATAAAAGACGATTATGGTAGGTCATACAATCAGCTAGTGATCCTGTGACCCGTTCCATTGTGGAGAACTTCTTTAAAGGGAATGTATCATCTGAATTTGACATATTGTTTAAATCATGATTTTGTGTTAAACAGATTTTTTGGGTGGTTATTTTTTAATTAAAGCCGAGCAAAGCAATTCTACCTTTTAAACATACTTACAGTATGTACCAAAACTAGAAAAATTGCTAAGCCAGCCTCACATCTGCAACTAGATCTTTAAGAGCAAAGCAGATAGCATCAGCTTTTCTAGTTAGGGGGACCTCTGGGTGGATACTATTTCTATTATTATAAGTAATGGCTATTGTAGGCTAGACAACACTCCACTGAGTTTCTGGGAAAATATAATAAAATTAGCCCATCCTACTTCTGCTGGCAATTTGAATATCTTTCCCAGAAACCCAAAGGGGTATTTCCTGGCCTGCAATACTCCACACACTTACTATGCATACTAGGCACTCTCAATAATGAGAAAAGCAACCCCACTAGACAATGCATATATATGTTACCAAGAAACTCACAGTATCTCTCTCTCTCTTGCACTTGCTCTCTCTCGGACGCTCTACCTCTAGCTCTCCCTGCCTCCCTACTGGCTACAAAGCCTAATAATAGGGGCTATGTCTTGTCTGTACAGATCACTTTTCAACAATCATCACAGGAAGGATTACAATGGCAGATAGCACTTCTACATGTAGATAACACGGGACCCACCATTCACAATAGGTGATATCACAGCTTATCTACTCCCTTCCGACTTCTGCACAGGTCACACAGCATGCTTAAAAAACATGCTTAAAAGACTCTCCCATAGAAGTCAATGAGGTCCCCTATTAACCATTGTGTCTATTACCTATGGTGGCTTCTGTGAAGCATATCTCGAAATGCTGTCAAGAACAGCTCAGGCAAGATGGTCACCCCATAGTCATACACAAAAAAATAATAATAATCTGCAATTAGAAAATAAAAACTGATGAGGAAAAAAGCATTCACTATCTGGTTTTAACTGGCAGAAAAACTTATAGGTGGCACATTTCCTTTAAATTTTGCCTGTTACTCGTTTGAGTGTCAAACCCGCATCAAAAATAAAAATGATAATCAAAATAGTGAAATAAATTCTAAAAATATTCAAAAATGAGGTAAGCGTCAGAGCTGGAGGTCACGCTGATCCGAGGATGGGTTATGTACAGTAAATATCATAGTATCACATGCTGTACTCTGCAGAGAGGGATGCAGAGGCTTTTGTTGTCAGGAAACAATGTTGCATGTCTGTATCACACACAGCTTCGCCTTTGTGATGATGACATCGTCATCCTCCACCGATCGCAGTCACGTGGGCTGCTTGGCCCTGAGCTGATACAAACATAATATTCATCTGGGAAAAAAATCCTTGGCTCTCACCTTCATGTCTAAGGGCCCCGCAGCACTTGAAATAGTCAGGCTAATGTGCTGATAGCTAGTTACGCCGTGAGGAGGCCCCTGGATTTGGCCTTTGGAGCCTAGTCCTGTGTTTGGAAAGAGACACTCACTCAGTAAATCCTCAGTTATTCACATGTCTGCTTTCTAGGAAGTTTAACGTAATATTCTAAAATCAGATCTTTCTCCAGCAAAAGGATGGATGGAAATTGAGTGTCATGGCGCTAAACGTGGCCTCTGATGGAACGTGTCTTTTTATGTCTTCGGAAGGATAGGGCAAAATGAATTAGTATCATTACAGGGGTTGTCACGATTGCAGCCATAGCCTGACGTGGTGCCTAATGGGTCAAGACTGTTGGCTATATAAAAAAATAATAATACAGCACTTGAAAGTTCAGTTGGCGATTGGTACCGATTTTACATTAAAGGGGTTTTGTGGGAGTTCAGTATTGATGGCGTATGAACATCTGATCGGTGAAGGTCAGAAGCTGCGGCATTTCAGTGAGGGTTGAAGCCTCGTCACAGTATATCCAGCACAATGCCATGCACTATATAGTGGCTGCGCTTGGGTGGGTCTGAGCTGCCCCTAGGCCATGTGATGATGAACATGACTTAATTTGCCTAGGAAGAGACTTTGGCGCTCACTGGAACACCCTGGCCTAGTCAAACAGCTGATTAGTGGGGATGCCAGGAGTCAGACCCCCATCGATCAGATACTGATAAATTTCCTGAGAATAGATTACCAATATTGTACTTCCAGAAAACCCCCTTAAGGGAACAACCAAGGAGACTAAGGGTCCATTATATGTGGGCAGATTATCGGGCCTATTGTCTGGAACACACGTTCCTACAAACGCTCGCGCCAGATAACTGGTCTGTGCAAATTTGCTTCCGATCACCTGACAAACAGCCGCTGGTCAGATTACCTGATGGTTTATGAGACACAAAAAATATAATAATTTGTCGCCAGTGCATCACTCTCATCCTTATCGTTCATCCTCATAGACCTCAATATTAAGCAGCTAAAGACTATGTAAAGATTGGGAACGAATACCCATGTGAACATTCATTCAGGATTATTGCATAGTGATATTGACCCGTGTAACTGGGCCCTTAGGCTAGCTCTTGAATTCCCTAGTCATCATGGGGCTTCAATAAGGACAAGTAGCTTCTAGCTCTCTACTGAGTTTCTTGGCTTCAAGAAGGACCACTGAGGTGCAGTCTACTTTTGCAGTCTTTGGTCATTATTTGGCTTTAAGAATAACCAAGGAGCTTTCTGCTACTGTACCTAATTGGCTTCAAGGAGGACTAAGGACTCAATCGTCAATCTTTTTTCTTTGACCATCTTTCTACAGTACTTCAAGGAGGACTAAGGAGCTTTGAGATACCGTCTGTGTTTTTGTTCATCTTTGGGTTTAAGAAGGGATAAGGATCTTCAAGCTAGCTTTCCTCCAAAAAGAACCAAATCATGTCAAACTATTTCTGAGTTCCTTGGTCAACATGGGTTTCAAGGCGGACCAAGAAGCTTTAATTTATTTCTTAGGACATTATTTTACTTCAAGGTGGACTAAGAACTTTCAATCAATTTCTAAGTTATTTGATCATCTTCAATGAGGACCAAGAAGCTTCAGTACTTTAGTTTCTAGAAGCACCAAGGAGCAGCTTTGATCTACCTTTTGAGTTTTTTGGTTTCAAGGACACAAGGAGCTTCCAGCTACAGCACCTTAAAATGTTCCTTAGTCAATATTAGGCTCAGAGAGCACCTTATGAATTACTTGTCTTCAAGAAGGATCAAGGAGCTTCAGTCTACTTTTCAGTTCTTTAGGTATACATGGGCTTTGAAATAAAAAAAACAATGCGCTTCTAGCTGAATTTGGAGTTCTTTGTTCATCATTGAGCTATTAAGATAATCCATGGAACAAAGCATGAAATAATGATGTTATGGTCAAAAACGCTAGGTCAACATGGGTTTGCCATTACAATTATACCACGTATGGACATGAAGACCCCAAACCACAAGGGGGTTACCCTTTGTATTCAATGTATATATTGTATTGATGCTGGACTAATATTAGGACCAGTGGTGACTACTACTTCTGGGCTCTTTATAGATAGACCACTGGACCCACCTTCCTGCGGTAGTACAGTATCTGCATGACATTACATGGCAACAAACTAGTCAACAATTAAAACAAGAGGAGCGAGTGCCCAACTCACAAAAGCTTACAATCTATGAGGAGATAGGGGTGACACAGAAGTTCACAAGTGCATGTTTTGTACAATGGTCCGGCCATCTTGGAGACATAGGGGAGCGGATATAAAGCTGGATGAGCCGTCACCAGCTGGTATCTGTGGTGCTCCTCGGTGCGGTGGAGAGTTTGTTGGAGGATCAAGTTCAGGAAATGATGATAAATGGGCTATATATGGAGAGGGGTTAGATCAGGGGAGTAGATCTAAAGCTGCATGAGTCAGTCACCAGCCGATATCTGTAGCACCACACATGCATGGACACAATAGCTAAGACATCGCTCTGCTTTTTAAATGGGGATGACAATTCTTGTGTGGTGCACTCTCCTTCATTTCAGGGGAGCCCACTCTGGAGATAGGAGCATCTCTGGGACACACACCTATCTGACATTGATGACATATCCTAGTCATATGCCATCAATGTATGAGATGGGAATAACCTTTTAAGCAATTGCATTACTAATCACACCCTGGAGCAATGCAGCAGGGAGCGTGCTGGAGTAAGTAGAGGACTGCAGGAAACGTTAATTAATGAGCTCCAGGATAATTGATTTTTTTTTCCACTTTCTTCCCACTGGGACTAGGACTGGAGATAAATAAAAATGCACAAATTTACAAGTAAATGAGAGTAATAGATAGGTGGAAAAAGCTTTAGAAAAGGTGCATGGAACAACCACGCATAATCTGCAATGTGTGCAGCTAGATGTGCGTTTTCTAGTTGAAACCCTATTTTTTTTGCTGGTTTGGTGTAGTTTTTAGTCCTCCCATTAATTTTTATGGGAATTTCCACGTGGAATCCACACCAAGAACATGCTTTTTTTTCTCTGCAACATTTGTGAAGTAGAGCACAGATTTCCCACTGGAAACAATGAGACTGAGAACCGATTCCGTGCGGATTTAGTACGGAAAACTTTGTGTAATCATAGCCTTACATAGAAGTCCGCAGTGGAAATCCACACCATAACCTGAGTTAAAATCGGGACTCAAGGATTTAGAACTTTTTGATTTCGGGTGGAAATACCCTTTGGGACAGCAACTTTTTGAGACAGTAAAGTTGTAGGATATTGAGCACACTGGCCGGGCGTCTGGCTGCAGGCTGATGCCTTTTGTCCAGCTGGCTGTCTTCATATTATCACTTAGGTGTGAGTGTGGCACATCCTGGGGAAAGAGAGTATTTAGGAACCAGGAAGAGGAAGAGATCTGTTGGGACAGCAGGTCCAAAGAATGCAGGCCAGAAGAATGGCTGGCTTTCATCACAAGGATGTGACACCACCGTATTGCGGGCGAAGGCCGGGCCGGAGGGCTTTGTTACTTTGTCACATTGAGATCTTATGAGCTGTTTTTTTTTATCCTGACCCTCTGAGGTGCTTTTCTCTACTTACAAAATACTGAGAAGCCCAAGCCCTGGTCTTCCCAAAAAAATAGGAGAAATTCAACTGACTGCAGGGAGTCAATAGATAATCCAGTCTCTATAGAGGGCAAGTGGGACCTCTAATCCCCTCGCACTGAGACAACCTCTAATCCTGTTCTCTGGCCTGTTACATTCAATATGATTGAAATTTTAGAAATAAGGGCAAAGGGGCATCACACAGTCCAATAGTCAATAGGGATTGGAGTCCTTCCTATTCCGACTGTCAATGGAGACGCTTTTAAACCCAATCACAATGGCCATCAATAGACCGGCGGCTCGATACAACCCTGGACGTCGATGCAGCTGACTAGCTTGTTTTGTTGCCATTTACTATCATCTAGATGAGTGGTTTCTAAGCTGTAGCTGTGGATATGACTACAACTCCCAGCATGTTCTGACAGCGGTTGAGGCTAGGAGTTATAGCTGTGCAAACGATGGAGAGTCATAGATTGGAGATCATTGAACTCGAGTATATAAGAGGAGTCAAACCTATTCAATTGGCAGTGTATTTTATGGATAACACCCAAAAATGAGAAAGTGCATTATTGGATTAGTAGGATATTCATATGAATATTCATGGCTGCTAGAAAATTAGAGCATAGTGCCAATATAATACTAACAGACATAGCACAAATATAGAAGTACCAGACACAGTGCCAATGTAATAGTACCAGACACAGTGCCAATGTAATAGTACCAGACACAGCGCCAATATAATAGTATCAGACAGCGCCAATGTAATAGTACCAGACACAGCGCCAATGTAATAGTACCAGACAGCACCAATGTAATAGTACCAGACACAGTGCCAATATAATAGTATCAGACACAGCGCCAATATAATAGTATCAGACACAGCGCCAATATAATAGTATCAGACACAGCGCCAATATAATAGTACCAGACACAGCGCCAATGTAATAGTACCAGATGTAGTGTCAATGTAATATACACATAGTGAAAATATAATAGTACCAGGCACAGTGCCAATATAATAGTACCAGATGTAGCGCCAATGTAATAATACCAAACAAAGTGAAAATATAATAGAACCAGAAATAGTGGCAATGAAATAATACCAGACATATAGAAAATATATTACTAGACATAGAGAATATATACTACTACTACTACTATAAATAGTGCTAATGTAATAATACAAGACAGTGCCAATAAAATAGTGCCAGATGTAGTGCCAATTTAATATTACCTGACGTAGCGTTAATATCAGAGTACCAGACCTAGTGGTAAAATAATAGTACCTGATGTAGTGCCAATGAAAAAGTACCAAACTGAGTGCCAATGTAATAGTACCAGACGTTCAGCCAATATAACAGTGCCAGATATACTGCTAATACAACAGTAGTAAATACACTCATTGACAACCGAATAGCGGACACAGATAGAAATGTCAGATTGATGCAAAACTCATCCTCATCCAAAACTCATAGCATCAATAAAATAGCACCAGACATAGTGACAATATAGTAGAACCATATACATAGACATATTGTTAATATAATAGTTCCAGACATAGTTAAAATCGAATTCCAGATATAACCTCAATCTGATAGCATCAGACAATGACAATTTAGTGGTACTTGACAATAGTCCCAAACATGGTGTAAGAATAACAGTCCCAGATATAACATCAATATGATTGCATTGAAAAGGACCTGGGGAGGTAGACAACATACTCCGGTAATTCCCTATTCAGATCATGCATGGAAGCCCAGGAACGTATATCAGTACTGCCCAGGACTTTTACCGAGGATCTGGCCATAACATTTAGATATCGACCAGGGTTTCACTGCATGCCTCTATGACACATGCTGATTCTCAACAACCAAAAATCTGTTGAATCAATAAAATTGTAAAGTAGAGAACTATCTCCTATTCCGAGCCAGCGCCGGTGGATGGCACGAGGCCGAGTTACTAAAAACAATTCGTCTTTTGTGCCGGAATTAGCAAATAAACTCACAATCAAGCAGATAAAGATCTGATATGTGACGAGGAGACCACGTGATGAAAACGTGTCGAAGTCAAAAAGAAAACATCACTGCTAGAGATGAGCGAATCAGATCCCACAAAGTGGAATTCGATCCGAATTTCAGGATAAATTCGATTTGCCTCTAAACCAAATTCCCTTGTGCTTCGTGTTAGCAAATTAATTTAACCTGAAATAGTGTAAAAAACTAAAAATAAAAATCATACTTACCCTTAACGCCTCGCGACGGGCCAGCCACCATCTTGATTGAAGATCCCGGCCGAAATCCCGTGCGTGGTGACATATGACGTAATCTCGCTCCGCGTAAGATTTCGCTCCAGATCTTCAAGCAAGATGGCGGCAGCCGGCCCGTCGCAAGCAAATGGAGGCGGTAAGTTTGATTAAAAAATTTGTTTATGTTAATTTCACACTGTTTTTACACTCAGATGCCGCGATCATGTATGAATGAGGCATCTGGGGGGTACGATGACGGGGGCGGCGCTATCACAGCTCCCTGTCACTGCACCCGCTAGTTACAAAAAAATTTGCTTCATAATGAAGTTATTCGTCACCAAACAAATTTTTGGGTAAAATTAAGCGAATCACCGTGCCTGATCTGTGATGTTTTGGAAGTTGGCCAGATATCTGCGCTTTTGTCCTATTGGACAAATGATATGCACTGCAATTTTATCCTTATCTGCCTCTGTGATAAGTAATCAATAAGGAAATTTATATTTTATTTTTTTTGGGAGGTGGGGTGGACAAGTCAAGTCACTAAATATTTACAATCAGTGCTGTAGATCGAATCTGGTCCCCCCCCAATCCCCATTAAGGTGTAAAATGGGAATAACGAACCCCAGGTTGGACAACCACTTAAATTAAGCTTTTTCTGTAAATGACAAAGTCAATAGTGGATTACGAAAAAAATAAAAAAAATAAAAAGTTCTCAAGGTCTAAACGTTCTTGTCTTGAGTAAATTAACGATTAGGTTTTTAAATGTGTTTGCTTTATCAACATTCAATCCTGATCTCCCTGAAGCTTTGAAAGGAAAGATTCCTTGCCTGTAGGGGGTGGACAAAAACCTGAAGGTTTGATAAAAGCTAATTGTTGACACTGCTCTTTGTAGTGCATGTTGAATTGATGACATTCCTGCTCAGTCATGGAATGTATTTCCTCCTTAACTTACAGATGATCCTCAAGGCAACAAGGACCTCAAGTGATGAGTCTTCAGCAGTACAAAAAGGCCTTGTGAGGAATCCTACTGGATGAAGATGATGTTAGATCAGAAGAGCAGAAGACTAAAGCCAAAGATATAGAGGAGCGTAGGATGTTGATTGAGAACTCTTGGAACCTTCAAGTCTAATCAGTTTTAAGCCATGGGCTGATAGGTAGTATGCCAGGACTATATTCAACCACTTAATGATGATGCATGGATGTACAAGACTGAATCCGTTATCCCATGCAGGACCCCAGTTAAGCTGGCCATACAGATTAATGTTGGCAGGACTCGCATCTAATGTGTATAGGGACCTTCTGACTCTTTCTCAATGGCATATGTCATGGAAGAGAAGCATCGGGCATTTGGACTTCAACATGCCAAATCCTATAGTTCTCGAGGAGATAAGCTGCTGCCAGAGGTGACTGTTAAGCCTGAGGTGAATGTTATATTATCTGACCAATATCTGCTCAATCAGACCAATAGTTGGTGTGTATGACAAAAGATCTGTGTGTGTAATAGGCCATCTGACCAATGATTGGTCAGAAAATCTGTTGGTGTAATACAGGCCTTAGCTACTTACTCCCCTATCTCCACTTGTGAGATGTCTGCTGACGGGGGCTTACTCCCCTCTCCCCTTAGCTGAGCCGAGCATGCATGTGTATGGGAGACTCAGGAATAAAAGCTGTTGGATGAATCTGCATATTCTTGGCAGCTTTCGAAAGTTTATAGTCAGAAGTCCTGCAGGAGAAATGTATGGTTGGTCGCTCTTTCCCACCAGTGACTACAGTGGAGCTCCATGGTTTCCAAAGCCAAACTTAAACTTTGGGCCAGAGGTTGTCTTCATGAGACAGTCCCTTTGAAATGTTGATAAAGCCAGAGGTAAGACCAATAAGGTGCAGTAGCACCCAAGTCCTAGTGTTGGAAGGAGCAGGGACAAGGGTCCATGTTTTACCTAAGCGCCCATCTGGCTATAAATCTCATGTACTAGTTGTAGAGATTGTCCATCAGGGCTCAGTAGCTTCAACCTCTTGTTGCAATTATGCGATCTATGGTATTGTTAGGTACAACCATTTGCTCCATTTGTTCCTTGACCTCTAGATACCTGACGGTATCTGCAATGCATCTAATCTCTACAAATACAATGATGCTTGGTCAGTCGCATGGGCTGCGATGCCAAGGCCAGTCATAGTACAACAAGACTTGTTTGCTCATCACATTTGCTCCTTGTTTCTGTATTTAGGCTAAGAAATTATTACACTCAGAACACTGCGGGGGGAGGGGGGACCCACACCCCAATGTTTTTGCAGTAGGGAACAGTTGGTCTAGCCCTGGGGCTAATGCACAACATTGTAGACAGCTGTAGAGTATTTGATGAGTTATCTCTTCGTGTCTTGTTGATTCAGGCAGTGAGGAAGATTTAGGTCTTATCTTGGTCAAGGAATAACCAGCATTAGCAGTTGTCTTGAAGAAGGGGGGTTGTCTGCCTTTTTAAATCCCAGTTAGCTTTTCACACATTCCCATCTAATAATGAGTAACGGGTATTTAACTGCAAATTAGTCAGAAGAAGCTCTAGAAATCTTCCAGTCAATTGTGACCTCAGCCAGAAAGGAAAGCCAGTGATGTGTGCTAGACTTTAACCTAATCCCTGGCCTCCTTGCATATAAAAGTGTTTGCATAGCTATGTTAATAGAACACAACACATTGCTTAGGTTGTAAAGAAAGTTATGCAACCTCTATTGAGAAATGTCCCTCCCTAGGATGTAAGGCCTTAGGAGGAGATCAGCTGTGAACTGGGACATCTTCCATCCTAGGTCCTTTGAATTATCTTTTTTTTTTTGATTCATGAACTATGGCTGTGAAACCGAAACTAGACCCATTGCATCGTTACGGGTCATTGATCAAAATAAGAACTGCATAACTGATTATACTTTAGAGCTTTTCCCATAGTGTGACCAAAGATGGTACCATCCAAAGTCAAATTTAGGTTGGTGGAGCACCCATTTCAACTCACAAAACCACACCCTACCTAACCCTATATTAAAGTCACCTATAGGAGAGGTGGCCGCATGACTTTGCTGTTTCTACAGGTGTCTTTGGCACTTATGAAGATGCCCAGAGATGCGCAAATGTATCTTCACCTTTTCTTAGTCGAACAGGATTGTCAAGGGACCCCCATTTTTCTGATAAGTGTAGGTCCTAGAGGTGAGCAGTACATACGCTAACAGTGACTGTGAAGGCCATAACTGGAAAATATTGCTTCCCATTGCAAAATTTTTGAAGGAGCCCATCACCCTTTGGGGTCCTTATAAAAGTTTGCAACAGTTATTCTGCCTCCAGAGTCAGTCCTTGCAATGCCATGCCATATAAACCTATCTAAAAGGTTATCTAATGTAATAAATATAAAAGAGAGAGAGCCAAAGAGACAGACATAGCTAAGAGATACATAGGCACGGGTGGTGGAAAGCCCTATGTCATCAAAGTGATGGAGGTCCTTGGAAATGTGACCCTCGTACCCTCCTTACAATCCAGCCCTGGTGCCAGGAACAGTCCACGAAACCTTCACCAGCATGTTGCACATCCTATGCGTATTAACCACTACATAATATGCTTGCCTATCGACATCAATAAGATATTGGTCTAGTAGGACGTATATGTTCCTGCATACTTGGAGATGCCATAATACACTTGAAATACAGTATCTGGCATCAAGATCCTGAGATTCCTGAACTAAAACTAACCAGTCCAAGCAGTCGAAACAGTGAAGCAGTAGTTTGCACTGATTTTGGACCAAAGTTTATTCAATTGACTGCTGTGTGAGACATGTTATCTACGACTGTGACAGCTGCACACAATGGGACAAACATCAACTGGAAGAGTTTAACAATGGCCAACTATAACTATCTGCACAGTATAAACACAAACGAGGAACTTGCAAAGACTACCGACATCTGGTGAGTAGATCTTAATAGAACTGGAGTTAAAAATTCAAAAATAGTGACCTCCGTACCATACAAAAACTGTGGGACTTGACAAGGAGACTCCAGCTGAGATTAGCCCCCACTATTCTTGCCGGTTTCCGATGGCCTTCTTTATAAAAAAATTAAAAAAGGACAGAAAAGCTTTATAATAACCATCAGTCACTATTATGGTGGGCTTGCATAGCCACCGGGACGATCTACCATGTCTGACAGAAGCGTGAGAAGATCTTAACGTTCAAATACTTCAGTGATGATCATCCATGAAAGCGGCTGAAAAATTGCTGACCTAAGAACTGACATTGCATCATAACAGAGGAATGTCATGACCGTTTGTCAAAATGTTCCTTGCAGATAGTGTTAATAACAATGCCAATGGAAAACCAGTTCAATCTGAGTAGTTCTAAAGAAAATGATTTCTATTTGCTAAGGGTGAGACCTCCTAGAATAAACACCAATGTTTCAGAGGCAAAAGGACAAGCATCTCTTAAGGCCTACACTACGGGGCTCAGACAGTAATCAGTCATAAATGAGGCATAAGATAAAGGGGACCTCATACATTGGTAGGTTAGTCCAAGCTCAAGATTTAGTTACATTTCAAGAATATCAAATTAAACAACAGCAGGGACATTCTCGAGGTGCAAAATAGGACTTCCCATATGGTGCTGGTTCACACTGCCACAACCTTCATTCCATTTCAGGTTTAACCCTCAACTTTCTCCCGTTTCTTGTTGGAGAACAAAGATGAGACCAAATCAGTTGTTTAATAGCATTACAGCTCTTGTAGACTGGGGAACCTGCTGTCCAAAGATAGGGGGCCAACTAAACCTGAAATTGGAGGGCCCAGTCCTGGATTAATGACATCCTTTCTCCCTCTCCATGAAAGATAAAAAGAGAGGTGAGACTCCCCAAGAAGGGTCCATAAAGCTCAACATTTTCAAGGCACCAGAAATCTTTTAATGCAAAGCTTTTATTTATCTAAGAACCGATAGACAACGTTTTGGACTAAAAGGCCCTTTTCAGGCAAATACAACTTGAATAGGGCCTTTTAGAGGCCAAAACATTGTCTACCAAAGATTTCTGGTGCCTTGGTACATTTGATTTTCATGGATACCTAAGGTACTGGTTGAAAGACCCAGGTTGCACATTTTCTGAAGTCGTGTTGACGACTTCACAAAAATGTAGAAGGTTCTTGATCACTTTTTTGGTAACATTATAAATACAAATAGACCACGGAACCAATGAAGGCAATCAGAACTGACTCATTCCCCCCATGGACACCATCACAGCCATATGAGCTCTCTCTATGGCACATAGGCCCTTGAGCCACAAAACATCTATTTCCATTTTTCAAGCAAAGTGCTTTAAACTCAATATCCTGATTTCACCCCAGATCAGCTGTTCCCATATCTCTTGTACAGACCCGTCATGTTATTAGTGAAGAATGCTGTCTCTTTTTTCTTGTGTAAATTACTACATGACAGACATGTTTGCCTAAAAAAATGGCAAATAACTTCAAAAATAAGGGAACCCTAGAGGTCAATGCTCTATTGATTAGCTGTCAGCGACCCAAACTCATGCTCTTCTGCCGAAAAAAATAAGAAAAACTAAAGCCAGGACAGTTTGTTTTGTGATTTTGTGCGATTTGAGTCAATTAGGCCTTGAGCACACACAGTGGCCTGTGATAACCTGCATAAGGCGGCCATTGATTTACACACAGATCCCTTTCACTGGCCCTGACATCACTGCTATTTTGCAGCAGATTCCACTTAAGGAAAAAAGATCCATGTGAATTTCAAACGTGTGTAATGCATACCGGGCACTGAAATGTGACAAGGAAATTCCTCCATCTATTCCAAGCTTGACGCACTTCTGAATCCTGGAAGAGGCTTAAAATAGTAAGGGGAGGTTTTCATGGAAAGCAATAACTTGATAGTAAGGAACTCAGTCTAAGAAAAGACGAATCACGTTAGAAACCTGTGCCTCAAGAGTGGAGAAGTCACCCGACCCAAAGGCCATGGTCTAGGGTCGCAAGTCTCTTGGTCTGGATCAAGAGGTCGGATTCATGATGAAAGCCCTAGTACCCTAATGTTTGCTTGCAACCAATGAAAAGCAGTTCTGTTCTTGGAAATTTATTGGACTAAATTTCTAAAATTTTAACCTTTGCTTATTTTAACAATTGGTCAAGGACTTCTGTTTTGGGGCAATGGAAACATATAATCCTGCTGACTTTTTCTTCTACTGAAAATATTGGTACATGTGTAGGGCCAGATCATTGAGATTTGGCCAAACTGGTCCTAGAGGGTCCAGTTTAGATCAAGCATGTTTTTGGAAAACTTTAGAAATTTGACTCTGGTAGATATGTAGATCTATCATAGGGATCAGCAACCTTCGGCACTCCAGCTGCTGTGAAACTACAACTCCCAGCATGCAAACTAACTCGGCTGTTCTTGTAACTCCCACAGAAGTGAAAGGAGGATTCTGGGAGTTGCACTTTCACAACAGCTGTAGTGCCGGAGGTTGCTGATCTATTGCATGTGCTGCCATATGTAGTCTAACCCTGGAAGCAATGTTTCTAGGGGAGAATACCTCCGTAGTTGTCCTGTGGGGTACTATCGGAGTCCGAATGCCTATGAATGAAGTCAGAGACATATAGTGATACATTATGTCTCCCTTCAACTCAAAGATTGTACATAATACGGCCATACACATAGGCATGGGGGGATTCGGCCAAACCCGATGATTTTGATGGGATTGCCAACCATATAATGTTTGTTTCCACTGAGGGAAGGAAGAATCTGGCACATTGAATCTTATCATGCCCAGTCCTATGTTACACCAGAAGATAAGCCACCACCAGAGGTGTCTGGCAATAGCTTTCCCCCTATTCCTCGTTGAAAATACGTTCAAGATATACATGCCCAGGTATGAGGGAACTGAGAATAATAGTTATTGGCCAACAGGTAGTGAAGGTCCATGGACAAAGTTAACCTCATCTTCTCAGCAATTCAATTCTCCATCATCCTTGTCAACAAGTCTTTCCCATCCCAAACCTCTTTTATTTTTGTTGGGTCAAAGCAAGGAACATGAACTGGCTTTGTGTTTACTAGTTCCGCCCTCTGACTTTATCTTCATGAAACCAAAAGAGACCCATCAATGGTGGAATCCTCCAAAAGAAAACAAAGCCTACTGGGCCCACCTGTGGTGTGTGTTTTTACGTCTCTGCCCTGGAACCCTGATAAACGACCCCCCATGTTTTCTTTTTTTTTTTTTCTGTTTCAGTGACCTGAAGAATTTTTAGCCGAGGTGTCACCATTGAGCTGTAAAGAGCAATCAAGAGAGGTCCTTCCTGCCGCCTACTATATTACATGCCATCACCTTTGTTCCCCTCAGTCCATGCATGGTCACACTCAAGGAAAGTGAAATGTCCTGCTTCAGTAGACCCTGTCTGTTTACATTACCTGCTACAGCAGAACAGAGGAAATTCACTCCCTTCTCGGCTAAGCATCATTAACCCCAATGAGAGGAAGTAACCTGCCCTAGTGATAGGGACGGCTCAAGGGGGCAAGCTTTTATTCTCTGGGTGAGCAAGGATCATCTTTTTATTAGTATAGACGCTCTGTGCTCTTGAGTCAAATCAAAGGCCATGCACTGTGTGGTTGGTAGGGGAATCTTAAATTCCGTCAATCCGGAATCTTATAATCTAGAAAATCCAGCACTTGTTTCGAGCGCAGAACTGCAATATGAAACTCATGACTGAAATAACCACAGCAGTAGAATTTGCATTAGCGTTATATTTCCGATCTTACAAGTGAGTTTGATTGCAGGCCACAGCCATAAGGAAGGAGAGAGGACTGAATGGGTATGTGCTCCAGATGCTGGGTACCAGGGGTAACCAACATGTCACTCTGTCTTGACCAGTATGTTTAGATACAAGGCTAAGGCAGCAAAACCGCATCTCTGCCTTGGGTGATGGGGTCCCCTAGTGATTCGTAACAAGACTCTCATCTTTTGACAAGTCTCTGAGACTGTGTATCCCAAATAGCAATGTCGGGTTAATGGCGACAGAAGGTTTAGGTTTCCAGGATGATGGACCAGGTCCGCCCCCTGGCTAACTGAGGTTTCTAGTCTGAGCAGAGCTACAGGAAGGACGTGTATGAGAGTTCCTCCATCTATGAGACTACAGCTGCCAAAGATGCTACTCTAGTACCAGAGTACCCTTGAACCAAAGCAATCAGCCATCTTAGATGGTCCAGAACCTCTATCCAGGCCATGCAAAATGTCAGTAAGGTACTAATTGTTTATTGTATAAAAGACTTTACTGCTGTAGGAAGGACTATTGCCTCTGACACTTGCCACACTTTGAGATGGACTGGCCATCTGTATCTACAATCTGCACAAAAGGTTAATGAGAACAGGATGACATGTCCCTGGTTGATTGGGGAGACTCCAAAGTGTCTTTAGAGAGAGAAACATGGTACTACCACTACCATCATTGTTGCTGCCCATGCACAGCTATTGGGTGCACACCATACTGTGGTATACTATGGAACTGTGCCTTGCTGCTATATGTACTACTACTCCCATCAACAATTTAAAGAAAAGAAAAACTTTATTTATTGCAACCAATGGGCCTGATTATCCTAACTCATCCAACGGCCCTTCATCTGGACTCTGACTCCCTAGTTCATGTTCCGACTCCCCAGAGTAGTCCACAACTGCAAGCGCTGATGGCCAGCCAATGGTAAGTGAGGTATCAGATCAATACACAGAAGCATTGTCATACCATGGCAAGGCTGGCAGAGCTCATGCAATACAACAAGACGGGTCAGGGCAGGCAGCAATCTGACCGAAGAATCCAGATACTGGTCGGGTGAAACCAAAATAGCAGATACCATACACCTTCACGAGCCGGGTTTATATAAGTGCCGGGTGGACTGGCCATTGACCCTACAGGGAAATTTCCCGGTGGGCCACCCAAGCCCTCGTCTCTGCCACTGACCGGGTACATAATGAACTTTCAGCAGTAATTAATGCTGTGTGAATCAGGTACTCATGTACTCGGCCAGCGACCGCACATGCCCTCCTGAATTAATCTACTGTGGCCCACGTCTCACCGCCTAAGCCCCCTGCTCCATAGACAACTGGAGGAGGAGGACAGAAGATGGTCGCTATTTATGGCCACCACAGAGGGCCAGCTTTTGGGGCAGTATATTGTGCTACTGTGTTATTTGGTTCTGCTGGGATGGTATTTTGCACTATGGTATTGTTGACCCCGTCTACTTGTGTTGCCCCGCCTTCTGTTTGGACCTGCCTACAAAATCGGGCCACTTTTAGTTTTTAGTTTTTTCCAGGGCCACTTTAAGTTTCCAGTCCGCTCCTGTCCATTTAAGATGTAGCAGCGTCCATGCACACTCCCCTATGGAGATGGCGGAGAGGACGTCAGGTATGTGCAGTAGCAGATGTCCTATTACCCAGTGATTACAATAATTCCTACATATAACCTCATGATATAGCAGAGTTGTGCCGAACGATTTCGGACAAATTCCGTTCTGATCTTCGTATGGTTATGATGCGAGGGTAAGCAGTTTTGCTCTTGTTCCTCGTCTTGCATGTAGAAATGACAGCGTATATTAGTAACACGAAGCACCAGAGCCGCCCAGGAGTCAGAGATGGATCCAAGAAGTCATTTATCTCCATCTTCTCCCGGCGTGATTATTACGCAAGGCCTCCCTAGCAGGGCGGGCTGCAGTAACAAGTACAGTGCATCACATCCAATTTAGAGGGTCAGCAGCTCGCTGAGTAATTCTCATCAGATATGAAGTTATCTCTCACCGCTCTGCTCATTGACTGCTGTGATTTAATAAATGGACATTTTATTGGAACACACTACCGTCTCCATCTTTTCACTTACTTTTCATGAAGCTCAGTAAGATACAATGGGGTGAAAAACATTGGGGTTGGCCTTTATGCAGATCGATCCCAAGCAATTTGTGCCAGTTTGTAGGAACTTAAAAGCCAAACTCTAGGTCAAAGCCATCATCATCATCATCTACCCTGCAGACCATCAGATTTTATAATGGTCAATTTTTCATGGGCTGTCCAGTTTAGAAAACCAGTTTTCATAGCAAATCTTGGGTTCATAGAGGTGGGTCATCTGTTCAAGATCTTCCTCTCCTCAGCCAGAGTTGTTATAAAGAGGGTCTCTCTCTATGGAAGACCTGTCCTGTCCTATATTAGACAGACAAACCACTTATATAAACGGACACTGTGTAATACTTCATTTCCCCTGAAGTGGCGCTGCAGACAAATCGAACATTTACGGATAGATTTCCCCCCGAATGCCAGAGAACACTTTCCAGTCCTAAAGAAGTGTGCCGACGTGTGATGTGCCAAAATAAAGAGATGCAGGCCTGTTACTAATGTTGGCGCATCTTCAGAAGGCCTGTGCTCCAGAAAACGAAATCTATGCCCTTATTTCTGGTAAAATATGCATCAGTTTCCTGGTGCACACAGGGGCGCACCACCAATGAGGCCAGGTGAGGCGATCGCCTCAGGCAGCACCAGGTAGGGGCAAGAGGGGCAGGCAGCCGAAGGGCCATGGGCTGAAGGGAAGGGGTTAGGTTAAGCAATTGGCATTGGGGTAGGGGGGAGGCGCTGTTTCAGTTTTCGCCTCAGGCAGCAGAAAGGCCTGTGTGCACATATTGGTAGAAGATTTTTAGGCCGTGGAGGTCCTACCAACAGTGGATGCAACCAGAAGCACAAGGTTCTGTCCACTGTGTGGTGGCCGTGACGGGACCTGAGCTGCAGTAGACAGGTGGCAGAAAATACACACTGGATGGTACCTTCTATCCGCTGTATAATTTCCGACACTAGCAGCTACCTGAAACAGTGTAGGACCCCCGCCCATCATCGATCTGAAACTAATGACCTATCCCGGGGAACAGTAATCAATATCTAAGTTTTAGAATCCCTTTTATCTATTGTTGCCACGTTCCTGGAACACAATTTTTTCCCCTTCATGACACATGTCAACAGGTTTCAATGAAATGCAGAAGAAGACATCACATATTTAATCCATGAAGTGGACTTATCAAGATAAAGCGGTGTGAGATTTCTCTATCTCTTTGGGTGATCAGATCTGACCCAACACAACTCGGGTCACAACGTAATTCAAATGTCATTGCCCTATTGGCCTTCTTGGGAATGTTCAGCCGTATCAGTTTTTAGGAACCTGACCTGATTGGGTGAAAGACCTGCCAAAAAATCTTATCGTGCCATTCTGCACTTTCAAGAAATCAGACACCCTGTCGCCTTTATTTGCCCATGCGTACACAGGGGGGGGCGGTTGGGACAGCTTGATAAACAAGCTTCGTCCATGAGGCCAGAGAGAGATATCAGCACAACAGCAATAAAGTGATAGCGGCGGCTTGTGAAGTTGTTTTGTGCAATACATAATGATTATACAAGGTACAGGGGTGGCAAAATAACATTCCACCAATCCGCTCCACCAGCAATGTATGCGAGATGTCATCAGCTGCCTCCATACCAGGAAGGCAAACATGGAGTGCACCCCGAATAGTGCAACTTAGAGGGGTTATAAATGGTGTCATTGTAATTCATTTTTCAAATTTTAGAGGAGGGGTTTGTATGGCCTCTAATGCTTGAAGAAGTTGCCTGTGCCTCTTCATAACTCCGGCGGATCCACCTCCAGGTATAGGGCTTATTAAGACCGGAGTCTCAAACGCTGGTCTTAATAAATGTGCCCCATAGAGTCCATTGTACAGCACTGATCTGTCCAGTGTGGAAACCTCTTCCCTGATTGTAGGTTCACCTCATATGTGGACCATACAGACCCTTATTTGGTGCACTATTTTTAGTGAGTGCCCTCCAAACCTTCCAGTGCTCTCACCTAAACAATATAGAAACAATTTCTTTCAGTGTTGATCAATTGGGGCTCTCTTTGATAAATCCTATTAATCAGTTACTTTTAGTGGGATACTGCAATGTCTACATGTTCCAAATTGCCTTATAATATCGATATGGCTCAATCATAGTTGCCAACAGTAAAAAATTTGCTGGGATTGTATGAAATTTTCAGAGACAATGCTAGAACATTTGACTTGTCCTTGCCTCAAAATGGATAGGGCTTAGGTAAATTTCAACCATAAGGGGGCATTCCTAGATGGGTATGCAGCATGCCTAGGCCGAATTTACCAACAGAATGTTGGTAAGTATGCTCAATTCTTTCCCGTCTTTATGGCTTTAATATTAGGTCATGTATTACTGATTAATCTCATTGGGACCCTTGGTCCAACTTCCATAGACACTAGGGTCAGTTTCTAGGAAGCTAATGAACTGACCAGAATGATTATTGTTTCCTTAAGATTGTGAGGAACCTGGAGGAACCAACAAAAACTCAAGAACATACACAGTCCACTCCATATAGAGCAGTCCAATCTGTGGCTTTCTAGTTTTTGCAAAACTACAACCCTCATCATGCCCCGATAGCTGTCAAGTCATGATGAAAGTTGAAGTTTTACAACAACTGGAGAGTCACAGGTTGGGGAACACTGACGTGGAGGTTACCATCGTGGTTGAAGCACCCATGGCGCAAGACTATGGTCCCAACTACTTATTTGTCCTTTTGCCTTATTACTTTGAAGACAAGAGTCAAGTATTGAAGAGGGTAGACTAGTTTATCCTTTACCTGAAATATCTTTGCCTGGACCCATCTGTCTGATGACTAACGTATAGTTGGTCCATCCAAAATGTGCATGTATGGTTTAAGTGAAATGCCATGGACTCAAGTACAAAACTAATCACCATCACCATCTGTATGGCCACCTTTGGGGGCCTGGTCCAAGGAGCAATTCCATGGATAATGTTCAGCATGAATGAAAAAGACCAAATGGGAGTAGATGTGGTACAATTGTGCTAGTGAACAACCAATACAAAAAAATGCCTATGCATCTACTGGGAAGGATATCAAGGAAAGATGGAGTCATAAAAGTGTGGCCAAGAAGCTCAGCAACAAGACTCAAAAAGATATAGATACATGGTACCACGTAAGGGTAATCCAGACGATCTAAGGTTTTTGGTGGTGGAAATCTAGAAATGCTGGGTATCATGTGGTGTAGTGTAGAAAAATGGTCAGTCAACCCAAGGATTGGGTAACAAACTGTAACGGAACAGGTACTACTGTGGCATAGAACAGATTGGTCTTTGGGCTTCTTCTAAGGACGCTGTCAAGGTGGTCCCCTGATATTCACCCTGTCACCTCCATATAGGGATCTGGACTGTGCTGCAGGGACCACCAGTCCATGACACCTAGATCTAGTCTCTGATTAGAGGCTGGTGTCCACGGAGGATCAACAGATACTGGTGACTGGCACCAAGTGGAAAGGAAGAAGTGTGTTCAGAGGGCATGCAGAGGTGAAGACAGGCAGAGTTCATGCATTACAGTGGAACTGGGTCAATACAGTAGTCAGCAATAGGTCAGAACAGGCAGCACTGGGTCAAATAAGGTTTACAAGTAGAAGTCAGGTATGAGCAGTCAGAACACACAATAAGAACACCATTGTAGGAACTAGATAAGCTAGGAACCTACTGCCCAGCAACCTTCCTATAAGGAAAGATGCCATAGGCTGGAGATAGATTAGCCTGTGTGTGCTGGCCCTTTAAGGGACAGGAATAGCATGTGCATTCTGTAGGAATGTACACCAGCCAGAGCAGGAGGAAGGGGTCAGGGAGAGATGCAAGCGGCATGGAGCGCAGTGCAGCAGGAGGGGTGAGTACTCTGGCAGCTGTGGCCTACAAGGAGAGGCCAGATACCAGAGGACATGGACCACCAGTTCTCTACTGGGAGGGGAGAATAAGCCATTGCCAGGCACCTCAGTCATATTGAAGTCCAACTGCCTGATCCTTCATTTCCCAGTCATCTTCCAGGTGGGAAAGGATTAGGTCTGGACACCGCTTTACACATTAGATGGTTGGCAGCTTCAGTAGATACTTATCTGAAGTGCATGGCCACCTTTACTGGTTGATTGGTCAGACGGCTGTACGTTCTGCGCATCTCTGCCAGTGCAGGAACAAAATCCACAGCACTGGAGCACAAAAGAGTGAGTATATTACCGATACCAATGAAATATACCGGCTGTAAAGCTTGATACCAGCAGTGATAATCAGATTTCTAAAGCAGTAGGTGAATGGTCCATACGTTGCAGCAGGAATTGCCATCTACAATTAGTGAGTCATCCGCATCTCCCTCATTACTACGTCCGCTCTATGTATAGAAATGTAATTCAATAAATACAAGCACCCCCTCGGGCCCTGGGGACAATTCTCCCCGATCCGGAACGTTCTCCAGTCACCACACACAGAATCAGATGTGTATCAGTCACATGGAGACAGCATGACACGCCGGGGAAAAAAACCTCAGGGGACGCTGTCTCCGGTTTCAAATTCTTGACGTTCATTTCATATTTATTTACTGGATTCCACCCAAGAAAAACATTCAGATGATTCTACTGGAAACCCAGCGTGTGCTCCGGCCAAGGAGACACCGGGTAATTGGTCGTTACCCTGAGGATTTGCAAAAAAAATGATAATTGGTGGGTATTACATGGACTCTATTTGTAGAACACACAGCGACTAATTTAATCGAGACACAAATTGCCGTAATGTGAACATTCGCCATTTAACACCAGTTCAGTTTTAGCTACGACATTCTGCAGTGAATCATTTCTTCATAGGTTTTTATGGCGGTCGGAGCTCCTTTTTTTTTCTGTTACAGAGCTCAAAACCCTCTGCAAAGATATCAAATTAGAGGATATGATTCTGGCTACCTGCAGCCACCACTAGGGGGAGCTTAGGAGCTTACTGCATACTGTGTTATTATTGAGTTCAATGTATAACTAGGTGCAGTAAGCTCATTATCTCCCCCTAGTGGTGGCTGAAAGTAGCCAGAATAATGCCCTATATGTTTATACCAAAAAATCTAGCTCTAGTAAAAAGGTTGAGTAAAAACACAAGGCTTGTTCACAAGCCGTGTTTGGTATTGCATCCGAATGGGGCTAAGCTGCAATACCAGACGTAACCTATAGAAAAAGGTGGTGTAGATTCTGGTAGAAAGCAGCCTTATTTCTCTACCCTCGTACAATTATATACTGGGCAATTGGTTGAATATTATGGTATTATTGGGAACTCATCAACTAGAACCAATTATACTATAAAAGAGACCATGATTGGGGGGGGGGGGGCGGGGGTCCTAAGCGATTTCACATCTAGGGAGATAGTCCTGAGGTTCCTTGAGGTTGGATTTTATCAGTCTATATACCTTCTTTATCTAGAGATAAGCGGTGCCTGAAGCGTGTTGGCTGCTTAAATCTTTCTTAACAATAAGGTGAAAGCTCAAGGAACGTTGTAGTGTGATTCAGGTCAGGCAGCTGCTGGATGATTGATCATTCGGCTTATATCATGGGGATGGGGGGGGCTAAAAGATAAAAAAGAAATGATATCGTCCCACTTTATTTAATAACTGTAAGGATACAGTTCAAAGAATGTGATATCAAAGTCCCTTCTGGCAAAAAAATTCCCCGTCAGACTAAAGATGAAGCGGAGCCTCAGATGTAGCGGCGACAGACCACTGAACTGGAAGAGAACTAAAGCCTGACCCAGGGCCATGGATCCAGACGGATTATTCATTAGACGGCCTCCGCCATGAACGCCATTACCTCGAACTCAATGTAACCCGTAAGTAAAATAAACGGGTGGGACCGTCCGACTAATGAGCCACCATCACCATCGATCCGGAGATTTACAAGCTCTTGTAGTGATTAGATTGCTTGATGAAGAAGAATGAATGAGAAAAAAAGGAGGCTTCCTATAATGATATCGGGGGCACTGGAGATTTACACTGACGATGACCGATCCAAATAGTAAAAGGTTAAAGACCGATCCCCTCTCCTGACAAAATATTTGTATTCCTTGTGAAATAACAATTCTGGAGCATCTTCTCTTATAACTCTGCATTTGCTTGTTCCTTTGTCATTCCTGGAAATTTATGAATAAATTGACAGCTGGGAGTCACCAACTGGGAGTGTGTCCCTGCTCATTCTGACCTTATCCAATCTGTGCTGACTGTGTAGGGACACAACCCATTGACCAGGGGAATGGCAAGGCCCAGTTGTCAATTTATTTATAAAAATGCAGGAGGAATAATAGAAGAACAGAACAGCACAGAATGATAAAAATAATTATAATAAATAATAAATATACAATAAATAAATGAAAAGGTAATATAAAAACAGTAAATAATAAATATATAACAAATATAAAAGTAATAGAAAAATAAATATAAAAGTAATAGAAAAATAATAAATAAATATAAAAGTCGTATAAAACTTCTATAGTGGTTCTATATTGTCGCAATGGACATTTAATCCACCCTTATTATTTCTCCTAATGATTGCTCCCCAGACAAAACAAGCCATTCTAAGTAATGAAAGGTATTTGTGAAAATATTTATTATAAAATAATATTTAAGTATTGAATTTTTTTTTAATTCCTGGAAAACCCATTTAAGTTCCACCCTCCATATACAGGACGCCCACCAGCAAGTCCTCCCATCACCTCACCCAGCCAATTACTTAGGACCCAGTGCTGACCCGGCTTATAAATCCTTTCCTGCCGCAGCCGTGAGTCAGGCGACAGTAAGAATAACATTAGGTAAATCTAATTAGAAAAAGCTTTCCCGTGGCTGCAGAAGGGCATTAGTGATATTCCTGGCGCCGTTCATCATTACATCAGGACAATGCAGTCATCGGTAAGTCACCGGTGGATGAGGTGGAGGAGACAATGAGACAAACTCGCTGGAAAACCTAATTCAAATTTACTGGAAGCGCTGATTCAATCGACATATTCCTAAGTAAAGCCATGAAGAATCTGTCACAGGCCCCACCTACCATGTGCTATTTATAATACTGGTGCGGTCCTCAGAGGCCGGCTCTGCACCCCACAGAGCTACACCCCCGAGTAACACCCAATATCCTCAGGACAACTACCAAAGAGTCTGAGACGTTCATGGCTCCTGTGTAACTCCTCAGTCTCCAGCCTTCTTCTGTACACATCCAGTCACTGCAATCCTCGAGGCAAATACCCATCTCCTCTGCTTCATGTCCCGTCTTCTGCTTTTCTGTCACTCAGTCACCTACACAGTCCTCTACCTCACCAAGAAGAGACATGGCTGTCTCATATCTATCTATCTATCTCATATCTATCTATCTATCTATCTATCTATCTATCTCATATCTATCTATCTCATATCTATCTCATATCTATCTATCTATCTATCTATCTAACTATCTCATATCTATCTATCTCATATCTATATCTATCTATCTATCTATCTATCTAACTATCTATCTATCTCATATCTATCTATCTATCTCATATCTATCTATCTATCTATCTCATATCTATCTATCTATCTATCTATCTATCTATCTCATATCTATCTATCTATCTATCTATCTCATATCTATCTATCTATCTCATATCTATCTATCTCATATCTATCTGTCTATCTATCTATCTCATATCTATCTATCTATCTCATATCTATCTATCTATCTATCTCATATCTATCTATCTCATATCTATCTATCTCATATCTATCTATCTATCTATCTATCTCATATCTATCTATCTATCTATCTATCTCATATCTATCTATCTATCTATCTATCTTTCTATCTATTTATTTATCTATCTCCACTATGGACTTGTGAGACAGACAAGAACCATCTTCTGTAACTTAAAGAGCACCACTCCTGACATGCCTGTTTTAATAGCTTCGTGCATTCCCCATGTAATAACGATTCTGGAGCATCTTTTCTTATGTCTGTATGTTGTGCTGTTACTTTATTATTTCTGCTAGAAGTTATGAAGGAATTGCTAGCAGTCTGCAGTAAGGGTACAGAGGGGTGGTAACCAGTTGGGGGGGTGTCCCTGTACAGTCTCACTCTATCCAATCAGTGCTGCCATTACATGTACACACCCACAACTGGTTACCACACCCCTCTGTACCCTTACTGAAGGCTAATAGAAATTATTTACTAACTTGTAGAAGGAATAATAAAGGAATGGCACAACATGGAGCCATAAGAATAGATGCTCCAGAATTGTTATTACATGGGGAATGCATGAGGCTATTTAGACATGGAAGGTCAGGAGAGGTGACAGGCCCTCTAAAATATTGAGAACCTATGCTTGGGAAGTCATTCTGGGTCATTAATATCTGATCGGTGGGGTTCTGACTCCCAACATTCCCGCTGATGAGCTATTATAAGGGACCATGGTGCTCAGTCAGTGAAGTCCCATCCATCCAGTCCCATTCAGGTGAATGCCACTGAGCTGCAGTACCAAGCACGGCCACTATACAATGTACGGCGCTGTACTTGGTGTAGTATGAAGAAGCCTCAGTGCTCCTTCAAGGGCCGCTGCCCCTTCAAACAGAGAATTGTCTGGTACTGGCAGCACTGATTTGACAGTGCTGGCGTATATATGAACACACACCCAACTGGTTGCTCCCACTGTCAAGTCAGAAATACATTTCCAGTAGGAATAACAGAGGGATGGCACAACACAGCAATATTTTTTTTTTAAATACTCCAGAATTATTTCTTGAAGAAGACAGGTACGTATTTACTAAAACAGACAAGTCAGGAGAGTGGACAGATCCTCATTAAATCAACTATATCCCAAAAACGTGAATCTAATCATTTGAAGCCACTTACTTGTACAGGATCATAAGTATCCAAATATTACATTCAGCATCTCTGCAAGCCAATCAAGTCTGGTTTCTCGGCCTGCATGCCATATGTGTCCCAGCCTTCAAAGCATTCTGTGCTTTATCTAAAAGAACAAACATCAGGGTGAACAGGTCAGCTGCCTCAATGCAAATATCTGCATTAGTATATATTCTATATGTAGTCAATATCATTTAAAGGGAACATTCACAGGAAGAAATGTAGAACCTGTCCTAGAATTCTACATGAAAATGATTCAAAGCTAAAGAAAAAAAAAAGACATAAGAAGTCGAATGACTGTTAGTTACACAGTGTGGCAGGGTATGCCTATTATATGGCAGCTAAAATGAATGGGAGTTTATGCCTGTAGGAAGAAATGGAGACCAGGGGAGCTGCATACATGGAACTAAATGTTTTTAGTGTATAGTCTTACTACCTAGTTTTCCAGTAGTACAATAGAGCCATCATTTGTTATTAAATACCATTCCCTCTAATAATGAGGCGTCTCTGCTTACTCTGTCTAAGTCTATATAGCAACGCTAACAAGCAAAAAACATGAAGTACTGTAAAGCCACCATTTGTTATTAAACACCATTCCCTCTAATGATGAAATGACTCTGCTTACCCTGTCCCAGTCTATACAGCAAAGCTAACAAGCAGAAACAGGAAGTGCAATAAAGCCACCATTTGTTATTACATCCCATTCTCTCTAATGATGAGATGACATTGCTTACTCTTGAAAGGTTAAAAGACCTTAATATGTATAGCTTGGAAGAGAAGAGACCGAGGGGATATGATAGAAACTTTTAAATACATAAGGGAATCAACTCGGTAAAGGAGGAGGAATATTTAAAAGAAGAAAAACTACCACAAGAGGACACAGTTTTAAATTAGAGGGGCAAAGGTTTAAAAGTAATATAAGGAAGTATTATTTTACTGAGAGAGTAGTGGATGCATGGAATAGCCTTCCTGCAGAAGTGGTAGCTGCAAATACAGTGAAGGAGTTTAAGCATGCATGGGATAGGCATAAGGCCATCCTTCATATAAGATAGGGCCGGGGCTATTCATAGGATTCAGATATATTGGGCAGACTAGATGGGCCAAATGGTTCTTATCTGCCGACACATTCTATGTTTCTATGTTTCTATGTTTCTGTCCCAGTCTATACAGCAAAGCTAACAAGCAGAAACAGGAAGTGCAAAAAAGCCACCATTTGTTATTAAATCCCATTCTCTCTAATGATGAGATGACTCTCATTACCCTGTCCCAGTCTATACAGCAAAGCTAACAAGCAGAAACAGGAAGTGCAATAAAGCCACCATTTGTTATTAAATCCCATTCTCTCTAATGATGAGATGACTTTCATTACCTTGTCCCAGTCTATACAGCAAAGCTAACAGGCAGAAACCGTAAGTCCAGTAAAGCCACTATTTGTTATTAAATATCATTCCCTCTAAAGATGAGATGACTTTGCTTACTCTGTCCCAGTCTATATAGCAAAGCTAACAAGCAGACAACAAGAAGCACCACATCTTTCCATGGCCTGAAATATTTTGCCATTTTTATGAATTCTTAATTAGTGAGGTGGGGAGGCACTCCCCAAAAAAATAAAAAGAATTGTAGGAATGTAATAATAATGAATGTAATAATTGAATAATATTACGGACATCTTCATTCTGGGGTCTGAAAGGGATCTGGGACTGTTTAGGCCAGTATTATTGGCACGTATGCGGCATTGTTTTCAGAGGAAACACACAAGGTGCTCCCTTTAACCTTTGCTAAAATTGCCGAGTCGCCCATTACAACATGTGAAGCTTCCAGTGCCAGTTACTGCCAGGAATTAGGATGGGCGAGAACAAAGGGTCTTACCATCAGACCCTGCCCGCGGTATTGTTCCAGTATCTCTGTGTGTTCCCTTTGGAACTGTTAAGAAGGCTTTTACAGCCCGTCACTATTTTAAGCTTCCAGTTGTTAAAAAAAACATGATTAAATACCTCTCCTGTATCACTGCGCGAGCGCGCCAGGGGGTGGGGTCCTGCAGCCGGATTGCAGGACGCTACCACATCTATGAATATCATAGGCTATGTAGAAGGGTCAGTCATAAATCTCTGAAATGTCACCTTTTTAGGGTAAAAAGCAAGTGCATTTCGCAGAATAAAAAAAACAACTAAAATTTAAACGGATTTTCCATCAATATCTGTTCATGTAGGGGCCCTGGCTTATGAAAACAAATTCTATGTCCTATGTAAAGGGCGAGATTGGGGGTCTCCATCAATTTATCCCCAGTTTATTCAATCTATCCTCAATATCAGATCGTGGGGTGTCCGACTCCTGGCACCCCCACCGATCAGCTGTTTGAAGAGACCACGGAACTCCGGTAAGTGCCACAACCTCTTCCTAGGCCAGTGACATCACGTTCTTCAGTCACATGACCTGAGTCGGGCTGAGTTGCAATACCAAACACAACCACTATATAATGTGTGGCGCTGTGTTTGGTAAAAGAACTGCAGCCTCTTCAACCAGCTGATAAGTGGGGGTGCCGGCAGTCAGATCCCCACCGATCCCATACTGATACTGACAAAGAATAGGACCCCCCTCGGTATTAAATGCTTGGAAAAAAAACTTTAATCTGGCCCTGCCATGACCCGTAGTCACCCCTTCCCCCACGTTTCATAAGCATGGGAGGAATGTATTGATGACACGTCTCCACGGCTTCTTCTTTTTGGCATTGCTCTGGGAACAAAGGCCATATGGTTTTGAAAAAGGCCAAGAAGGGTGGAGAAATTTTTGAATTTTTTTTTTAACACTATAAAAAAAAAAAGAAAATCGATCATCTCAAGAAGCCGCTGGCGTTTGCAGATTCTTCGCAGGCCGGCACAATGTGCCTTTGACTTTAGTTGCAGACCTGGAGGTTTTGCATCTTGAATCCCAGCAATGCGCAGTCGGCTGCTATAAACTGAATTGACCCCCGAGCCGAGTCTGAGCTTCAGCTGGAGCCTGGCGTGCCAAACATTCTGAACAGAGCTGGATGATGTTCGGGGAAGTAGCTGCGGAGCTTTCCTGGAAAAAAAAAAGCCGTCCAAAATGGGCTCAGTTACCGGTTTCACAACGTGTCGCTCCAAGTCGGGAGGAGCTGCTTACCCCCAAATTAAAGACTGCAAAAGACTTAAATGTCCCTTTCTCGCGAGCCAAAAAGATATTTATTTTTTTCTGCAGAATTTTGGTTTGAAGAAAATAAATTGTGTTTCCATTTAGAGAACTATGATGTAATATAGAATTAACTATTGCACTGCTGCGGCCTTGGTGGTGGGGGGGGGGGGGATCTTGTGTTTGAAAGATTGCAAATAGGAGTACGGATGCTAAAATGAGCCATAAAAATACTTTATAGTGCCACTAATACAACTATTCAATGCCAAAATATTTCACTTTACAGCGTCCATACATTTGCATGATAAAGTGCCCAAACTGTGCCAAAATAATGCCACCCAGGGACGGATTGGCCATAGACCTTACAGGTCTACATAATAATTAATGCTAGAAGCATCAGGTACTTATGCACTTGGCCTTTGCTCTCCTGAATTCAGCTGTATCACCGTCCCCAAGACTGTGATACAGTTGAATATTGCAGTGTGGGCGGCAGAATTTTGGGCTGAACTGTGGTATTTAGTTCTGCTGGTATTGGTATCGCTGGCAACACCATTGTGTGCTAAAATAATACCACCATACAGTGGCTAGGTAGTAAGAATCTACTGTGCTAAAATAATAAACATACTGTGACAAAATAATAACACCATACAGTGCACAAATAATACCGTACTGTGCTAACAGAATGCCACCGTACCAGTGTATACTGCCCAATATACTGCCACCATACTGTGCCAAAATAATACCACCACATTGTATTAAGATAATACCAGTATACTGTAGTAAAATAGTATCAGCATACAGTGACCAAATAATACCCTACTATGGTAAAGAGGACCTCTCACCAATAAATGCAATACAATACCAATGCTGCAATACCATGTTATAGAGCAGGAGGAGCTGAGCAGAATGATATATAGTTTTGTGGGAAAAGATTCAGTAAAACTTGTAATTTATACATTTATATGTTTTTTCTACCTTCTGTTAACAGCATTGGTACAAGAGGGAGGAGTTATCTGTGATAACCCCTCCTCCTCGTACCAATAGCACTTCACAGGGCTACAGACGCAAATGTAAAAATTACAAGTTTTACTGACTCTTTTCCCACAAAAATATATATCAATCTGCTCAGCTTCTCCTGTTCTATAACATGGTGCTTTCAGAGTGCATTGAATTTTTTGGTGACAGGTTCTCTTTAAAATAATAGCACCAGACTGTGCCAAACAATACCAGTATACGGTGTCCAAATAATAACACCCTAGCATGCTAAAAAATACCTGCATCAAAAAAATACTGAAATATGTGTCCCAAGTAATATAATCATACAGTGCTGAAACGTTATTGTCAGATTTTGCCTATATAATATATACCGGTAATATCTCCATACAGAGCCCAAGTAGTACCACCATCTACTACTGACAATCATTATACAGTACCAAAATAACAGTGCCAGAAAGTGTCATGGATGTCACAAGGTGGTGCCGGACCCAGGACTTTTGCCCCTCCAATAGTTTGGCTTAGTATGTCAGGCATACACAGTATGATGGGCCAAGGAACATAGTGGTGGCTGGGATTGATCGCTATAGGAAGGATTGAGGGATCTCCAAGGATAGAAGGAAAGATCGATATCCAAAGGAAAGAAGCAAGCAGGGATGGATCTCTATAGGAAGGATGGAGGGATCTCCTGGGATAAAAGAATGGAGGGATCTTCAAGGATAGTAGGAAGGATTCGATCTCCAAAGGAAAGATAAAAGCAGGGATGGGTCTTAAACTCTATAGGAAGGCTGGAGAAATCTCCAAGGATAGATGAAGGCAGGGATGGATCTCAGTAGGAAGAATGGAAGGATATCCAAGGATAGAAAGAAGGTGGGATCCCCAAGGAAGGATGGAGGAAAGGATGGAGCTCTATAAAAAAAATTGAAGGATCTCCAAGGATAGAAGGAAGGATGGATCTCCAAGGAAAGATGAAAGCAAGGATAGGTCTGGCTCTCTATAGGAAGGCTGGAGAAATCTCCAAGGATAGATGGAAGGATAGATCTCCAAGGAAGGATGGAGGCCGGGATGGATCTCAGTAGGAAGAATGGAAGGATCTCCAAGGATAGATAGAAGGAGGGGTGGATCTCTAGAAGAAAAATGGAGTGATCTCAAAGCACAGAAGTAAGGATGAATCTCCAATGAAAGATGGAAGCAGGGGTGGACTTCTACAGAAAGGATGACAGAATCTCCAATGATAGATGAGAGAAAAGATCTCCTAGGAAGGATGGATATCTACAGTTTAGGAAGGATGGATCTACAAGGACAGAAAGAAAGTGGGATCTCCAGGGAAGTGTGAAGCCGGGATGGATATCTATGGGAAGGATCGCGGTATCTCCAGGGATAGTCAGAGGGGGGGGGGGGGATCTCCAGGGAAGGATGGGGGCAAGGATGATCTCCCATTATAGGAGTAGTCATTTGCATTTTGCAGTAATAGAGAGATTACCGCCTATCTCACATCTGGTTGAGTAACAAATTGGTTCATTTTCTGTTTGCGTATTGAGAAGAGATTGGAAAGCTCCAAAGACAAGAAAATTCCAGGGAGATGGCTTCTAATCTCCTCTAATACACACGGATGGACAATCTTCTAGACTGGCTGTAGCCAGCATGGAGTCCTCAGCGGGGAGCCCCTGATATAAGCTATTATATAATACCCACAGCTTCATGCACATCTTCCATAGTTTATATATAAGCGGCATGTATAGTGAAAAGCAATGTACCACACCCCAAAAAACATGACCAATAATATGGAGTGACCTGGTCTAGGAGCTGAAGGGAGCCTCAATTATCAGCTTACACCTTACTGATATAGATGGGGTTGTAGGCCTACAACCTATATCACAGCAGCTATGGAAAAGTGATGATACATATACAAATATAGGATTGTCATCTCCTGTCAGGCACTTCTTAGCTGTAAATCAATATGGCTCACATTATGGTTCCCCCAAGGCATGCCACCCAGCTTTTCTAGGATCCTGAGCTGCATGGCAGAGTAATTTGGGGAATTGGAATAGAAAATTGTATGATATGCTTGCAGAAAACTTTTCTCAATAACCACAGGATAGGTGAGAAATGTATGTTCAATGGTGTCTCCACCAAGCATAAGAATGGGGGTCACCATATCCCCTTCGTAAATGGAGTACTGGAGGGCATGCTATTCATTGTCTATGAGACTGCCACGTCAGTCCCATAGAAGTGAAAGGAGTGGTGGACACACAAGAAATTATACATTTATCACTTATCTTGTGGATAGGTGAGAAATCTTGTTAGTGGGGGAATTTTTTTTTTTTAAAGGGCATCTGTCAGCAGGATGAACCCTATTGATTTTGGCATACCGTTGGGTAGGGTTGACCATGCTAATTAAAATGATATCTGACTTGTCAAAATCGGTTGTGGCGTTCTCGAGAAAAAATATTTTTATTCTCTAGGCAAGTGAGAACTTCAGTACACCAAGGGGCGGAGCCATAACAACCTAAAACAGACACAGTGAGGGGATAGGCCCCGCCCCTCCAAGCACTGAGGGTCTCTTTTGTATGAAGAATAAAAGTATTTTTTCTCAGAAACGCCACAACCAAATTTCACAAGACAGGTATCATTTTAATCAGCAGAATCGAACCTACCAAGCAGTATGTCTGGTTTAGTAGAGTTGAACCTGCTGGCAAATACTCTTTTTCTAGAATGAGGACTTTTGGGATTTTCGGTGGAGTTGCATATTGAAGGTGTTGTATGGGATTCGGAGAAAAAAAAAATATGGCTGTTTTCTACAAAAAAACAACTGTCATTTATAAAAATGATGACTTATTATGTGACAAAGAGGCTTTCGAGGTCCCTCAGAGATGGGCACCACTAATATCTCTGTTCTCCCTATAGCTGCCCTTCAGTGCCCCCCTTGTCTATGGGCTGTATATAGTATTTCAGTGAATGGGGTTGAGTTGCAATACCAGACACAACCAATATAGACAAGAGGGGCGCTGTTTATCAAAGAAGGCAGACAGATTTTTCTACCCCATTTAAAGGGGTATTCCCACCTTAGCCATATGTCTGATACTGGGACCAACACCTATCTCTAGAACTGGAGTCCCTGACCCTCCTTCATCTTGGTGGGGCGGCTGCCAGATGGGATGTGGGGTTGGAGGTCCCCTTGTTCTGTAGATAGGTGTGGGTCCAAGAGGTGAGACCCTCATCTCTCAGCCATTTATTGCATATTCTGTGGATACATTAAAGGGGTATTCCCATCTCAGACAATAGAGACATATCACTAGGATACTGCCCCCATTGTCTGATAGGTGCGAGTCCCACCTCTGGGACCTGCACCTACACCGAGACCAGAGCGGGGAAGGTGGTGGCCAGAGGACCCCTGGTTTTCTGTGGTCCGGCCACTGCCAAGCGCTCTCCCCTTAGAAGTTAATGAGAGCACACCACACTTGCACGGCCATCGCTCCCATTCATTTCTATGGGGCCAGCGCTTGGCTATTTTCGGCGGACCCATAGAAATGAACGGAGGGTGGCTGCGCATGCGCAGTGCGCCCTCCACAACCTTTAGGAATCCATTCTAGATGTAGGTGGGACTCGCACCTGTCACACAATGGGGGCATATCCTGGTGATATGCCCCCATTGTCTGAGATGGTAATACCCCTTTAAATTTAAAAGAAGCACACAAGCTTATTAAACGAATAGCAAAAATATAAGCAACACACACAAAATAAATGCATTAAAAACTATTAAAAAAATGCACAAAATGCAGCTGATCAGGTCCAGGATCCCAACATGGAGCTAGGACGATAACTATTGTATTTCTGTTTCGTATTCTGTGGATACGCCACTAATGTCTATGGTTAGAATACCCCTTTAAGTTGTGTGAGCTGTTTTTGGAGCAATTGCCAATTACATAGAAATTAAGCAGAGGTAAAAAAACGCAGTTGACCTTTTAACCACGCGGAGGATCGGTGTTAGCAATGCTGACTAAGCGAGCTGATAAATTGTCCGTGTGTCTCTAGAGGTGCACAGGGGTTTAGCTTTGAAGAATGAATGATTGATTAATCGCAGACAACTTTTTTTTTTAACTGTCAAATTGGAGTCAAGTTTAAGACTGCGAATTCCCCTGTCACGACTGGCGTCACCAATATTTTTTAAGATACAGATACGGAGCGAACCATCATACAGCCTAAGGCCTCATGCACACGACCGTTGTTTCATTCCGTGTCCGTTGTTCCGTTTTTCGTGATTTTCTGCGCCGTGATCTGTGGTTACAGTCCGTCAAAAAAATATAACCTGTCCTATTTTTTTTACGGAAAACGGTTTGCGGACCTAAGTCAATGGGACCGTGAAAAAACGCGGAGGCACACAAGATTGTCATCCGCGTCCGCGTGTCCTTATTTCTCCTATCATTTGCATGGCAAACTTGATTTAGACTTTTTTTTTACCTTCCTTTATGTCTGGCGATCCTCCAAAAATAAAGGAAGACACACGGAAACAAAAACGGAAACGGATCACGGAACAACGGAACCTCATTTTGCGGAACGGAACACAACAACGGTCGTGTGCGTGAGGCCTAACAGGGACTGAGGAAAGTGTGGGATGCACACGGCTGGTATCCGTATTTTGAGGGTCCACTGTCTGCAGAGTGTAAAATACATACGGTCCTGCACATGTAGCCTTAGGCCCTATGTACACGACCGTATTTTTGGTCCGCATCCAATTTGATGTGGATTTTTTGCGATCGGATGCGGACCAATTCATTTCAATGTGGCTCCAAAAGATGCAGACAGCGCACCGTTTGTCCATTCCTCTAGCTCTTAAGAAACAAAGAAACGTGTCCTATTCTTGTCCGTTTGCACGCGGCCAGGATCCGTGTTTTGTTTTAGTTTACATTTCTTTATAGAAATTACAGCTTTCACCGCCACGAGACAGGAAGGAGGGGGCGCAGGTGCATAGCTGAGAGCATTGAAAGAAGGAGAAGGGAAAGTGGGACACGGGGAAAGCCCACTGAGCCCAGAGCCTGCAGCTGCAAGGAGGTCACAGAAAGCAAGCTTTGAAAATCTGCTAAAAAAAATCCTGCAGGGCCAAAGTCTTCAGGTGCATGTGCTCACATGTAATAATCTCTTCTCCAACTCTGAACACACACTTTGAGAGAGAAAGAGAAAAAGCGCAGAAAGGAAGGAATGATCACTAAGCAGTATAAATCTGGTAACAGGACATCTAGGGGCTCATTCCCCATTCACCCACTGAGAGACCTTTCCATGTCCCAATGTACAGTGAAGTACAATAATACATTAATAAAACATTTGATAATCCACAAAATAATATTTTTAGAGCGTATTTCAGATAACGTGTTTTACAATTAGAAACAGAAGACCACGATGAGAGAGGACCGATAAGGAAATGCCTCTGACTGAGAAACAAAGTAGTAATAGCAAATTTTATGGACCGGATAGAAGATGAGATATGGCCTGTAGACCGGATACAAGATGAGATACCGCCTCTAGCCTGCATACAAGAGGAGATACGGCCTCTAGCCTGGATAAAAGATGAGATATTGCCTCTAGCATGGAAACAATCTGAGATACAGGCTCTAGCTTGGATACAAGATGAGATATGGCCTCTAGCTTGGATATAGTATGAGATACCGCCTCTAGACTGGATACAAGATGAGATACGGTCTCTAGCCTGGATATAAGATGAGATACGACCTTTAGCCTGGATACATGATGAGATACGGCCTCTAGACCGGATACAAGATGGGATACGGCCTCTAGCCTGAATAAAAGATGAGATATCGCTTCTAGCCTGGATACAAGATGAAATACGACCTTTAGCCTGGATACAAGATGAGATACTGCCTCTAGCTTGGATACAAGATGAGATACGGCCTCTAGCCTGGATACAAGATGAGATACGGCCTCTAGCCTAGATACAAGATGAGATATGGCCTCTAGACTGGATACAATCTGAGATACGGCCTCTAGCCTGGATACAAGATGAGATACGGCCTCTAGCCTAGATACAAGATGAGATACGGCCTCTAGCCTAGATACAAGATGAGATACAGCCTCTACCCTGGATACAAGATTAGATATGGTTTCTAGACTCAATACAAGATGAGATATGGCCTGTAGCCTGGATACAAGATGGGATACGACCTCTAGCCTGGATACAAGATGGATATGGAATCTAACCTGAATACAAGATGAGATATGGCCTGTAGCCTGGATACAAGATGAGATACCGCCTCTAGCCTGCATACAAGAGGATACGGCCTCTAGCCTGGATAAAAGATGAGATATTGCCTCTAGCATGGAAACAATCTGAGATACAGGCTCTAGCTGGATACAAGATGAGATATGGCCTCTAGCTTGGATATAGTATGAGATACCGCCTCTAGACTGGATACAGATGAGATACGGTCTC